>NW_027325818.1:600000-808384 GCF_048418805.1 Vulpes vulpes
TATTTGCACCCTCATGTTCACAGCAGCGTTATTTATGACAGCCAAGACACGGAAACAACCTCAGTGTCCATCAGTGGATGGATGGGCAAAGAAGTTGTGAGATATACACACAACGGAATGTGAGTCAGCCATAAGAGAAAACAAGGGAATCCTACTTTTTGTGACAACATGGATGGACCTAGAAGATATTATGCTAAGTGAGGTAAGTCAGACAGAGACATAGACCATATGATCTCACTCAGATATGGGTTCTCACAACAAAAAAACAAAAACAACCCCAAAGAAACCGAGATCAGACTTGCATTCCCAGAGGCGGGAATAGAGGGTGGAAATTGGTGAAAGTGGTCAAAAGGCACAAACTTCCAGGTACAAGTCATAGAAGGACTAGAAGCAGAATGTACAACATGGTAACTCTGGTGAACACTGCCCTGGCAATCAGAAGAAAGTTGTAAGAGTAAATCCTAGGAGTTCTCATCACAAGAAAAAAGGAGTTCCCCTTTCTTCTTTTCTTTTTTCTTTTCATTGGTATATATACGAGGTGATGGATGTTAGCTGAACTTACTGTAGTGATCATTTCACAAAATATGTAAATCAAACCATATATGTATGCCATTATGTATGCCCTCAACTTATATAGTGATCTATGTCAATTATTTCTTTTTTAAAAGATTTTATTTATTTATTCACGAAAGACAGAGAGAGGCAGAAACATAGGCATAGGGAGAAGCAGACTCCCTGTGGGGAGCCTGATGGGGGACTTGATCCCAGGACCCTGGGGATCTGATCTGAGCCAAAGGCAGACACACAACTACTGCGCCACCCAGGCACCCCTATGCCAATTATTTCTCAATAAAACTAGAAAAAATGTTTAAGAAATCAATGATAATCAGATTAAAACAGAGCATGCTCCTTGCACTCATAAAAAGAGGAAGCAAAAAGCAAAAAGCAAGTGTAATATGTCCATGCACTCCTCAGGGCCTGCCACAGAGTAGGTACTCAGTGAAGGATTTTTAACTAAATGAATAAATAAATGCATGACTGAGGACATAAGATAATAGCCTGGGTTCCTGTTTCACCTTATTAGTCCCTTGACTTTGCAGCAGGAGCCACAAGTAGAGCCTAAGATTCCATTCCCAGGTCTGTACTTACTGTGTGACCTTGGGCAAGTCACTCCACCGACCTAAGACTCAGTCTCCCCATTTATAAAATTGAGATAAATAGCACCTGGTAGGGTTGTTTTGAGGATTCAATGTGAGTGTGCCAAGAACTTGGCATAGTACCCAGCACACAGTGGAGACCCAAACAAGAGTAGCTATTTTAATTTTTCTCCAAATCTCCCACCTTTCCCCAATGCCAGGAAGTTGGGGCACTCCTTTTGCAGCCAAGTGGGAGATCTGCTTGCACACCCAGGCAGTGTTAGATCTCTGGTCAGGACGTCCTCTTCCCGGTTAGCTTTCCTGCCCACATATCAGCTATGACCTTGCTCTGCATTGCCACAGGCAGATTCCCTGATGGTGGCCCCAGCCACTCTGCACAAGCTCACCCAAGTGGGACGGGCTGATCCTCAGCTGGCCCTCACCCTCCTTATCCCCGGCAGAGCCAAGGGGCGGGGGATGAGCTCACCAATTGTTTTTTGCCTTCCTGAAAGCTCGAAGTCCCAAAACATTGCACATAACCTCCTCGGCCAGTAACTTTCCTAATTCAGATTGCCATAACAACATGACTTAATGAAGTAGCAATTTTTTTCTTAAAATAATTCGACCCGTTTCCATACCAACAGGGGTTTATTTTGGTTCCACACTCAGGGAGGGCTTGGTAGTCAGCACCTGGCAGCACCTTCTCCACCTTGGGAGGGACTTGGGTTTCCAGGGGACTGTTTGAGAAGTGGCATGGGGAATGTGGTGGCCAACTGGCCAACATGTGCTGGGGAGGTCATGCCCTCAGGGAGGAGAATGACAAAGCAGAGCATGGGCACCTCAGAAGTTCCTTCTTGGGGGCAGGGATGGGGGAAGGAAAGAAGATTCAGGGAACAAGGAAGGGACAAGCCTGTTCAACATCTTATCCCAAGTCTAAGGCCTATGTAAAGATAAACTCCCTGTTGCTGGGCCTCCCTCACAGGACCACAAACCAGGAGGGAGTCCTGGGGCTGGACCTCTATATTGGGCAGCTTGCAGGAGTGGGTGATAGGAGGGGGGCAGGTGTACAACGTGCCTAGTAAATGATTCTGGATTCCTTCACAGATTGACTCATTCAGCAATTACTGAGTACCCACTGCAAGTACCCTCAGGGAACTCCAGTCTGGTGATGAGCCACACCGCCAGTCTGAGTCTGCCCTGTAAGCCAGCAGGTCTCAGACTTTTAGTGTATATGGATCTTCTGGAGATCTTGTTAAAATGCAGGTTTCCAATTGTTGGGTGGGGGAGATGGGTGTGTGCTGGGATTCTGTGTTCCTAACTCCTTTCCAGGGGCTGCTGTGGCCCCTAGTTCTCAGACCACACTCTGGGTAGCAGACAGTTGGTGGAGAAGAAACACTGGGGCCAGTGGGAGTCATTCTGCCTCTCTGTTCCTGGCATCCTCCAGGGGATGCTCAGGCCAGTGGGTTTCAGCTGCATCTCCCACTGAGGTGGGATGACTTTCTTACTGAGGGTAACTCTGTTTTCTGAGGTACTTCTTTAAATCTGTGGAGTTTTTATTTTTTTTAAAGATTTTGTTTATTTATTCATGAGAGACACACAGAGAGAGAGGCAGAGACATAGGCAGAGGGAGAAGCAGGCTCCCCGTGGGAAGCCCAACGCAGGACTCGATCCCAGGACCACGACCTGAGTCAAAGGCAGACACTCAACCACTGAGCCACCCAGGCATCCCTCTGTGGGGGCTTTTAATAAATAAGAATGAAAAAGTGAGACAACCAGCTGAGAGGCCACCCAAAAGGTTTCAATTCCTTCCTGGGGAAGCCCAAGTCAGCCATCCAAAAGAGTACATGGAAGGATAGCTCCCTAGACCTTCTCAATTAAGATACCGTTTGAGGGGCCCCTGGGTAGCTCAGTTGGTTAAGCGTATGACTCTTGATTTCAACTCAGGTCATTATCTCAGGGTCTTGAGGTCAAGTCCTGCATTGACGTGAGGGGGCTATTTGAGATTCTCTCTCTCTCCCCCTGCTCCCCTCTCTGCTCACATGCATTCTCTCTCTCTCTCTCTCTCTCTCTCTCTCTCTCTCTCAAAAAAAAAATCCTATTTGAATGCACACTTTGGAGCAATGTGTTTGTAGGGGAGTCAGCATAAATAGAAGTCAAATCCCAACTCTGTCTCTTCCTAAGCCCTGTGACCTTGGGCAAGTCATTTCACTTCTCTGTGCCTCATTTTCCTCATCTACGAAATGGGGCTAATAATCACACCTAACTCAATGGGATGTTTTGAGAAGTAAATGAGTTAGTATTTGCAAAGAACCTGACACATAGTAGGTGTCAAAATAATTTGTTCATTCATTCAACAAATACTTATTGGGTCCTTTCGATGCACTGGGCACATAGGCACTGAGGGATATAGAGGTGACCAGGACAGTCTCTGCCTTCATGGACTTTGCACTGAAGCAGAGGAGATTGGAATAATGAGAAGGAATCAGCCATGCAAAGGGTGGTGGGAGAGCATACCTAGTCCTGGGAGCCGCAAATGCTAAGGCCTTGTGGTGGGAAAGAATGACTGAAAGGAGGGAGAGGGGGGTGTGGTTAAGAAAGATGTCGGTGAGGTGGGCAGGAGCCAGATTACTGCAGGGTCTCACAGGTCATGGTTGGGAAGTTGGATCTGATCGTCAGCACAATAGAAAGCTATTGGAGGATTTTTTTTTTAAATATTTTATTTATTTATTTGAGAGAGAGAGAGAGAGAGCACAAGCAGGGGGAGTGGCAAGCAGAGGGAGAGGGAGAGGGAGAAAGAGAAGCCAATTCCCGCCGAGTAGGAAGCTTGGTGCAGGGCCTCGATCCCAGGACCCTGCAATCATGACCTGAGCCCAAGGCAGACCCTTAACCAACTCAACCACCCAGGTGCCCTCAGAAAGCTATTGGAGGGTTTCTGGTTTGGAGTAGGGATAGGGAGCTGTGGGACCTGACTTCACTCCTTCGTTGCCTGCTCTGCTGGCCACCTGGGCTGTGTTCGTTTCTTCCACCACCTGGCCTGCATCTCCACGAGTTCTCAGAATTTGAAAGCCTAGCTAACATCTGGGGGGGTCTCCAGTCTGGATGCTCACTGGGGCATTGTGGAGTTGCATGTGCTATGAGGCAGGACCTGTCAGCTCATGCTGGTCTGTGTGCCTGGCGACTGCTCCTCCTTCCTGCACCAGCAACAGAATTAGGCTCTGGAGCAGACTACATGGGATCAGATCCTTGCTCTGGCACTTATAAACCGTGCCACCCTGGGAGAGTCATGTTGCCGTGATGAGCCTCAGTGTCGAAAGGCGTGAGTAGGTGTCTACTTCCCAGGAGAGTTTGACAATCTGGTGAGTGACTCTGGGGGAGAAAAGCTCTCCACCTGGCATGTACGTAGTGAGTACTGCCTGAAGCCTTGCTGTCCTTTTGGCTGAAGTCAGGATGGGCACACTGTGCCAGTGTGTCAGGAGGGAAGCTCAAGAACTCCTTGAGGAGTCAGTTGCCTTGTGCACAGACAGTAGGTTGGCTGTCTTTGGCTTTGGGATTGGAGGGTGCTAGTGGATAGGCAAGTGCAAATGTCACAGAACCCTAAACAAAGGGCTGCTACTGTTGAGGCCAGGATCACAGAGCTCACCAGTAAGCCATGGTGTGCAGCTGTGTCTGTCCATTTTGAAGAGTCCCCAGGACCTGTCAATCTGACTTCCTAAATCCCTCTTGAATCCCGCCCTTCCTCCACTCACTGGCAGCTCCCTAAATCAAAGCGCCATTACCTCTCGCCTAAACAGTTGCGAGAACCTTCTGCCTGCCCTCCCTGCCTCCGATCTTGCTTTCTAGGGGGCCACCAGAGTCACACAAATCAGATCAGCTCGTGCCACTGCCTGGAAACCTCTAGGATAAAATGCCAGTTCCTCAGCCTGGCTGAAAAGTCATCCTCAATCTGGCCTCCATCCCCCTCCACAAGGGGGTAGCACTCATTTTCTTTAGGCACCGTTCTTTGGCCCCTACTATTCCTTTGTGGGGGCAGAAGACTTCCCACCCCTGCCCTCTTCAACCCAGCAGAAGGCTGTCTGCCTTCCTGGAATCTAGACACATTTCCCAACTTCTCTCGACCACATCTGTGGCTCCCTCTGCCAAGGGCCCAAGGACTCTGCCCTCTCTGGTGGTACACGTGGGTCTGCCACGTCTTGGTTGGCGTGTCCAAGTCCCATACTAGGGTGGTGAATGGCGAAGGGCAGAGGAGACAGCCCTGTAGAGCCATAACGTTGGCCACTGGGGAGCCCCATGCCCCTCCACAAGGGGGCAGCACTCCTCAGTATTAGCTGACATGTCCCTTTGTGGTCAGATCATAAAGATTTGTTAAAAAGTGAACTGGTGGCTAACTTACATTATTTTCGTTTAACTTACATTATTTTTAAAGAACTATTTAGAACAATAACCACAACACTTGGTCTTTTTGGCCTATCATTTTGCAAACTCAGAGTCTGTTAAGTTTTTGTGGAAGGAAGGAAGGATGGATTTTTTTTTTTCTAGATTCAAGTTTCCTACAGCTTGTTTAAATTTCAAAGTTTGGGGAGAGTTTATGCCTGGTCTGTGCCGTAGCTTATTGCGTTTGCTTTTTCAGTATAAGGACATAAAAGTCAAAATCAAAAGTCAAGTTATTACATTTCTCTCTTTCAAAACGAAGCCCGACCTCCTTTTACTTGGCAGCTCTAGCAGTATCATTTCCTGGGGAGGCTGCAGGCCCTGTGAGCAGTGTCCCAACCGCAACTGTGGTGACATCCCCTCTTTGGGATGTGGGTTGCCCCAGAAGTGAGGGAGGGATGCAGAGGCCACAGAACCTGTTTCTGTACTGTTTTGTTTGCTTAGTTTGGCAGCCTGCATCCAATAGATTGGGGAGGGAAAGAGTGTTGGCAGGAGAAGGCCTGGCCACCCAGACTCAGTCGAGGCCATCGGAAGGACCATCCCAACTCCCAGCTCCCCGTGGGATCAGCTGAGGTGTCTGGGGATTTCAGTTCAATTCCTCCTCTTGACCAACCCTGCTTCCCCCACTCCCTCCCAGGTGCTGTCAAAGAAGGCAAGCCACAACAAACCTGCATGTAGAGGTGGGTCTCAGATTGTTTCCTGGGGGAGTCAGCCTAGGACAGCCCCTTGCTTGGCCTCTTTTCTCTCACTGCCCTTTTTCCCTTGATGACTGCAATTGACTCCAAAGGAGTAATATCTTTTATTTAAAAAGGAGTAATATTTTTTGTTGCCATGGCCACTCTCCCTGTCTGCCCTCTTGCATTTTCTAGGGCCAATCACGTGGGTGCCCATTTTTTTTTAGTCCCCATTTTATTTTATTTTTTTAAAGATTTTATTTATTTATTCATAGAGACACAGCTAGAGAGAGAGGCAGAGACACAGGCAGAGGGAGAAGCAGGCTCCATGCAGGGAGCCCTATGTGGGACTCGATCCCAGGTCTCCAGGATCACACCCTGGGCTGCAGGCGGCGCTAAACCGCTGCGCCACCAGGGCTGCCTTAGTCCCCATTTTAATATGTACAAAGAAGACCCCTTTCCTGCTACTCGAATAAACTTTTACTCCTGATTTCTCTATTTCTACTAATGCCACTGCCATCTCTAGAATCCCAGGTTGGAAACCTCAGCACCACTTGGGCAGCCTCTTGCTTAAAAACCTTTGGCATTTGGGGTGCCTTGGTGGCTCAGTTGGTTAAGTGTCTGCCTTTGGCTTGGGCCATGATCCTGGAGTCCTGGGATGGAGCCCCACATTGGGTTCCTTGCTCAGCAGGTAGTTTGCTTCTCCCTCTCCCTCTGCCCCTCCCTCTGCTCTCTTTCTCAAATAAATAAATAAAACCTAAAAAAAAAAAAAAACCAACCTTTAGCATTCCCTTGGTGCCTATGAGCGTACATCCTTGTTGCCTCTCCTTGCGTCCCAGGCCTTCCCTGTTGGACCCCAGTCAGCCCGTTTTCCTGCCAACTCTCCATCCAAGAGTTCATCACATAGAGCCTGGACTCCTTTGGGAGTCTGAGGAGACCTATGGACCCCCTTCTTGGAAAGTTTTTATTTTTATTTTTTTAAAGATTTGTTTATTCATGAAAGACACACACACACACAGAGAAGCAGAGACATAGGCAGAGGGAGAAGTGGGCTCCTCACAGGGAGCCCGATGCAGGGATCCGGGATCACGACCTGAGCTGAAGGCAGGTGCCCAACCACTGAGCAACCCATGCGTCCCTTTGGAAGGTTTTTATAAGTATAAAATAAGAAACATATGATTATAAAGGAAGCCAATGATGCTTAAAGTTATTAATATATGTTTTAAAATTAATAATACTGCAATCCAGGTTTCATTATTAGCACATTAAGTAGCATGATCTAGTGGTGGGTCCAGTAAAGGCCATACTTTTGAAGTAGTCAGGAATACAACAATACTTCAAGATGCCTTGCAGCAATGGTAATGAAATATAAAAACCTCTGTGGTTCCTGTTAGAAGCAATGTCACAGGTATCTGCTGATACTACTGTGATGTGCCACCTGCATTCATAATGGAAGCAAAGGTGAACATAGAGGTTAGCGAAGGTACAGTTGTCATTTTGTCCCATCCAAGCACACAGAAGTCTGGTCAAACATAGGGAGCCATGGGGAGCCTGTAGCTCAAGTTAGGAAATGTGCACTTCCTCAAACACATGTCATGACTCCTGGTTGACACTGGGAATCTGACACTTGGGCACTGGGCTGAGTTGGCCCCACTCTCCTGGTTGACTCTCTGGCCGAGGCTGGCCAGGGCTTGGGGCCTTGAATAGAGTGGCTCACTACCCATCAGAGGCAGAAACCCCAGCTGGGCAGCTCCTGGGGGATGTCTCTCCTGGTTTTTCTTTCCTTGGATCCCAGGCCCTATCCAAGCAACTTTACATGACTCCGCTGGCCCAGCCAGTGTCGTCCAGGCATGGGCTCATGGGGTAGCTCATAGCCATCAAGCCAACATGTCGTTATGGAACCTTGACAGCCGGGACTCACCCAGCTCTCAAGCTTTCAGGGCGCACCCTACCCCTATCTTGCAGCTAAATGTCCTGCAATGTGTCTTGTACAATGAAGAATTGTCCTGCACAACGTGCCAATCATGCCCTCAGTAGGAAACACTGAGCAGGCACTCTATAAATGTTTGCTTAGTGCTTCAGTGGTCTTTTTGACCTGAGGTGCCACCAACCAAGGTATGGTCCATCGATGGGCATTTCTCTTGACTCCTCACAATCCCCCCCACTGGCCTGAAAGCTCAGTGACCTGTACAGCTAGGGTTGAGATTGACTAGCAGATATATAGGATGGTGAGATGTGTCCTTTCCCAGCCCCCAACATTGCCAGTGTGGCTATCAGTTCCAGATTGGAGCTCTGTCAGGCCTGGATCTCTGCTGGATCAAGAGGAGCTGAGCTTAACAGCTACCACCAGGGAGACAAAAGCCGAAAGGCAGCAGTTTTCAGCTCCCTCCAAGTGCCTGTGGCCTGGGACAGTGTGGCTCTGTCCGTGAGCACTCTCACCCAGGTGAAGAGAAGGTACCAACTCCTACTGTGCTCTGGTGGGTAAATCATTTCCATATAGGGGTTGCCACAAATCATCCTTCTTCTTACCTCCTTTGCTTTCCAAGGGCCAGTCTAGCGTCCTCTCAAATACCCAGTCCCCATTTCCCAGGCCAAACTGCTCCAGAAAATGTCTGTATCTGGGATTGGTGGAGGAACAGCTGCTTCTGTTATTCTGACCTGTATTCTGGTGAAAGGGATTAGCTACTTATTGCTAAGATAATATTCTGACTTTCAAATTCTCTTAAGAACAATGAATACGAATATAGGGCTATTTATTATGGTGCTTCATACTTCATAAAGCACTTTATACATTAAGCTGAACCATACCAAATTGCTGATATTCAATTGTTTCAGGGCAATTTCATAGTGTTCAATCTTATAAGTTTTTTTTTTCATTTATTCCTTACCATAATCCGAGATGGTATTTTTAGCTGCATTTTACAGAACAAAGTACTAAATCTCAGAGAGGGGAAATGAAATAGGTAGGGAATAGCAGGGCTAAGACTTGCAACCAACCCCTATGCTCCTGATTCTCAAGGTAGGATGATTCAGCCCAGAAGACCCTAAAAGCCATAATGTGAGGTGAGACAAGGCTGTGAGACCATTCTCCCAAGCCTGTGCTCAGGAATCTCCTGACAGCTTACACTCATCACCTTTTCTTAGTGGAGATTAGTGGGAGCCTAGGTGCCCAGAATAGAAGGCACTAAAGTGATGATGTGACAAATTTGAGTTTTAGAGCGCTGGAAGTACATGGCACAGCAAAGATAATATATAGAATATGTTAATCCATTAATCCACCCATCTGCCTTATTTATCCATCCATCCATCCATCCATCCATCCATCCATCCATCCATCCAAGAGAACTCTATTGGGTAGGTCCCACATACGTGCCAGGCTCTGCATTAGGTGCTGAGCTACCAATATTCAGGGAAGAGTCCTAGTGGGCAGGGGTTCCAACTTTTGGCCATCTGGGAGATGGGGATGGAACAGTGGAAGCTGGGGTGAGGCCACCATGTGCATAGGGGATTTTGATTTGTTGTGAAGCTGCTCTGTTTTCCTAGTCCTTTTCTCTGGCCCAGGCTCAACTCCTTGGGAGGCTCCAGCTTATGCGACAGGGCAGAAAGCATCTGGGTTCTGCTTGGTGTTTCAGGAATCTGACACTGCTAAGAGTTTCTAGGCCACAGAGCTGGAGGAGGCAAGGAGCAGGAATGAAAGAGGAATGTTGGTGCACCACCCCTACACAACCTAAGAGAAACTGGGGGTGAGCTGGTAAAGCGGGGTTCCTTCCCAAGCTGCCAGAAGAAGAAATTCTTTCTTCTGCTCTTGAGTTCACTCTGAGCCCTTGGCCCAGCCCACTGCCATGGGTTTGGTTCTGGTGATTGGCCAGTGGGGAGGGGGAGGTTGGGGGAGGGCTGGTTTGGAAATCAGTCAGGCAGTGGGCATGTGGCCACTGCCTTTGTCCAGGAACAACACGCTGCCCTTCAGAGAATAATCACATTTCTCAGCTTCTCACCTACCCAGGGGCAAGCGAGCCCTCAAGCCTGCTGTGGAATCCAAATGCTTCCTAAACCTGGCCTGGCTCAGGCGAAGTCCAAACTGGTTTCCCTGTCCCTAGGGCTCTCCAGCCACCTGCCTCCTCCCACACTGCCAGCACCCCTCCAGGTGCCAACCCCCAATCCCACTCAAACCCCGATGTGACCCCCCTCACAGTATGCAGTCGTGCATACCCCATGCTCACCATTCCATGCTCTAGGCTGTGTTGCCATGGCTTCTACCACTGTCGCCAGATACCACGGCGGCTATGGGGCCACTGGTTAAGATCTCGCAGTTGAGTAAGCCACAATGTGGGTTCCTCCCACCACACCCTCCCTGACCCTAGCACCAGGGCTTTCCTCAGAGTGTTGTTGCCACACCACTCTGCTTTTGAAAAAAAAGGAAATGGGGCATTGGCTCTTGAGCACAGTGACAAGTACAATGAGAAGCCCATGGTGGGTGGAGGAGTAGGGCCTTTTGTACTTGTGTTAGCTGCTCAGTCGTGTACTGGGCCAGTATGCAGTGACTTTATGGGGGTCCACACATCAAGGCCCCAAGAGGCTCCCTGAGTTGCCCCACAGGGTGAAGCTAAAGTTTTTGTCCTCAGCTTTTGCCCTTCTGATCCGTTCCCACCCACCAGAGGTGGTGACGCTTTGGACCTCTGCTTATTAGACCTGCCACATGTGGCTCGCAAGCACTCGAAACTGGCTGGTCTGAGTTGAAATGTGTGGTAAGTATAAAACACACACCTGACTTGAAAGACTTGATGTGAGGGGGTGCCCGGGGAGCTCAGTCGGTTAAGTGTCTGACCCTTGGTATCAGCTCAGGTCTTGATCTCAGGGTCATGAGTGCAAGCCCCACTGGGCACAGAGCCTACTTAAAAAAATAAATAAATAAAAGTAAATAAAGACTTAATATGAAACAAAGAATGTAAAATGTCTCATTGATCATTTTTAATATTGATTTCATGTTGAAATAATGTTTTTGATATACTGGACTAAATGTACTATGTAATTAAAATTAATTTCATCTCTTTATTTTTACTTTTTACATATGACTGCTGGAAGTGGGGGACATTGGTGTCAAAACTGGCAAATTGGTGAATGAAATAAAATAGTCCAAAACAAATTCATGTATATATGGGCATTTAAAAAATATATCTTTAATTAATTTGAGAGAGAGAGAGAGAAAGCATGGGCAGGAGGAGGGGCAGAGGGAGAAGCAGGCTCCCCACTGAGTAGGGAGCCTGATACAGGGCTTGATCCCAGGACTCAGGGATCATGACCTGAGCAGAAGGCAGCTGCTTAATGCCTAAACGACTGAGCCATCCAGGCACCCCCATATGGGCATCTCTAAATGTATAATATAGGTATATTATACATGGTAATGTATAATAAAGGTGGCATTTCAAATTAGTAGGGGGAAAATGTGGCTACTACTAGAAAATTCAAAATTTCAAAGGTGGCTCACATTTTTGGTTCACATTCCATTTCTATTGGATAGTGTTGTGCTGGACTTTGTATTTCAGGTAAATGTCTATCAACAGAAGATGTGTTTCACATACCACCAATGGGATGCCATGCAGCCATTATGAAGAATGAAGTAGATCTCTATGAGTAGAACTGTGAAAACTTCAGAGTATTATTGTTAAGTTTAAGGGGAAAAAAAGAGCAAGGAATGGCCAGCATGTGCAGTTATGATCTCATTTGTGCACATAGAAAGCACACAAAGGACACCAGGCTGGCTCAGTCAATAGAGCATATAACTCTTGATCTCGGGGTTGTGAGTTCAAGCCCCACATTGGGCATGGAGCCTACTTAAAATTTAAGCAATAAATAAATATAAATAAATAATATAAATAAATAAAATAAATAAAAAGGAAAGTACACATATTTATATGTGCACAGAGCAAGTCTGCAGACACACAAGTAACTGTTACCATTTATGGCTTCTGGACGGCGGGGATGAGGAGGGCTTTGAATGAGAGAGGAAAGGACTCTGACCTGTACTTTCCACTTTAAATCCTCCAGTACCATTTGAGGTTTTAACAACAAATGTGGCATTTTTTGTAAAAATAAAACTGTACTTGTATTTATTTTTTGAAAGATTTTATTTAAGTCATGTCTGCACCTAATGTGGGGCTCGAACCCATAAACCCGAAGATCAAGAGTTGCGTGCTCCACCAACTGAGCCAGTCGGGCACCCCTCTCCTTATATTTATATTTTATATATCAGGATAGAATTTATTATATTAGTTTATATAATAGTATAAAAGTATGCATAGTTTTCAACAGAATATCAGAGTTTCTTTTACTCCTCTAATAGTTTGATTTCTACTTGCAAATTACCCCTCTTGCCTTCCTCTTTCTCATCCCCCTGCCTTTTCTGCACTGTTCCATCTTCACCTTCTCTTCCCTGTCATCTTCAAACCCCACAAGTATCTGTGAATGGAGAGCCATTCCACTTCCCCTGGCTCCTTTCTCAGCTTTAACCGGAGGCTTTGGCATCTCCTGCTACCTCTGTCTTCCCATAGAGGAGGAAAATGTCATGCTGGATGATGCTCAATGACAGATGCCATTACCCATTGTGGAGAGAAAAACCTACCCCATGGGAATACACCCTGCCGTGCCTCCCCAGCAATCTGGCTATCTTCGTGTGGAGGTAAGACCGCTGAGAAAGAGAAATATAAGAACTTAGGAAAATGTGCATGCGATTTTTTTCTCTCTCCGAGTTCAGGGGTGGGTATAAGCAGGGTAAAAGCAGTGGGCTTTGGAGAGAAGGCTTGATCCAGGTTTGGGAAACCAATTTAATTTGCCACCTGCAGTTAAAAAATCAATAAGAGGGTCAAGTGTTTTGAAAAGAGAACTATAGAGGTTGGAGAAAGAAAAAAAAAGTGCTCCAGCTTCTGGGAAACAGAGATAACAAAAGATTTGTTTGCTCCAAGGCAGATGGGAACCTCAGTTCTCAGAGTTTAATTGAGAGAGGAAAAAAGATAAGAAATCTCACCGGATTATCAAGCAGATAATAGCTTCTGAAGGGTGGTCCTGCTAGGAGAGAGAAATGAAAGTCCTGTTGATGTGTGTAGGGGACAAGTAGTGTGGGAAAATACCAATTTTTTTTTTTCTTTACCAATCGTTCTCAATGCAAGTGAAATAAATCGCTTCAATACAGAAGGGCCTGGAATGTCTATTAGAACTTCTTTTTAAAAAAAAAAAAAAAAAAAGAACTTCTTTTTCATGGAGAGACACACTATCCTCCCCCTCCTGCCCCTCAAAATGTTAAGGACCTGGCAGTGCCCTTAGTAGCCTGAACCACTGGACTGGGAGTCAGGACATGGCTCTGGGCCTGAACTGGCAAAATATGACATAGTTGATGTGAAATTCCTTTGAAAGCCCTAAAGTATGGTTAACTATTGTTATGAAATCCAGCCTTGTCTTTGGCCCTTCCTGTCTCCCCATCGCCTTTCAGAATCCTTTCCAGCCTCCTCAGAACATGAAATACCGAGCCAAAGGCTTGAAGTAAATACAACCTAAAGAACATATACTGGTCTCTGAGCAGATCACCCCAATTGAAGCATTGGAATCTTTGCAATCTTCACTGGCACTGTTTTACTAAGGGAAGAGAAGGAGGAATGCAGCCTCCACATGGTATCCCTAGCAGCCTTGGGGCTTGTCTTTAGGGCTCCGGTGGCCCTAGCCCTGGGCACACAACTAGCTAAGATACTTGCCTCCTCCTCACTCCCAAACACCAGTCCATCATCAAGGCCATTGCTTCTGCCTCCACAACAGATCCAGAATCTGACCATTTCTTACCAGCACTGCCACCACCCCAGCCCAGACTACCATGGCTGGCAGAAATCCCCTAAAGGGCCTCCAGCTCCATTTCCCAACCTCTCACTCTACATAGCAGCCAGAGTCAACTTTTACAAAGAGAAACTATACTGTCTCTCTTCTATGTGGACTTTGGGTTGGGTGATTCTTTGGCTAATGTTTGCTGACCCCCCTGGGCTAAAAGCTACATGCTAGCTGGAACATTGTCTGTTTTGCTCATCTCTGTGTCCCTTAGGCCTAGCCTCGTGCCTGGCATGCAGCGGACACCTATCTGTTGAATGGAGGAACAAACTGCAGCAAAAAACATTTGTATGAGCTTTAAAGGTTAACACCTCATTTGATGCTCAGAAAAACCCTCTGTCATGGGTATTGTTCTCATTTTACAGAGGAGGAAATTGAGGCTCAGAGCATTGCCCAAGTTGACAGAGCTCATGCACAGCATGTTGAAACTCAGGTCTGTTGGGTGGGGTCAAAACCTCTGCTTTTCTTGATACACCCTCCCTGGAGAGCTGTAGGGGTGTGGAGGGGCATGGAGTCCAGAAGTACTTTGATGTTTCTTGGCTGTATAGAGGGCCACTTTGTTCAGGCCTTTGGGGTCAAGGGGTAGGCCCTGTGGGGATTCCCTGCCAACTAGTGAGGGCAAAGTGAATTCTAAATCAGCCTTTCATGGATGACTTATATAGCTACTATAACCACAGTGACCTTATTTTATTAATCTCAAAGCAGGATTCTTGGTCTGACAAACAGAACCAAATACTTGAGACTAGGACTTTTCTGGAAAATCCAGGGCACAGAGTTGCTGTTCTTGTAACATATGACAGCTACATAATGGGTACTTCTTAGCTAATTCTGACCTAGGCACCTCAGTCTCTGACATCTCAAAAAGATTCCTTAAAAAAAAACCCTGTTTTCTGGGCCTCCTGTTTCTATGCACCAAATTCTTTCTGCCCACACTTTTTGTTTGTTTAATTACTTCCCTACTCTCTCTTATCTTCGCTGTTAACCACTCTCTTCCTGGTCTGCCTCAAAATCTCTAGATCCTGTTTGCTAATGGATGCCACAAATGATTGAAAGAAATAATAAGTAAAAGTGTTTGGGGACCATGGCAACAGGGTCAAGCACAGAGGACAGCCCTTCCTACCCCTCCTAAGTTTCTGCTTTAGACCAAGTGCTGCTGATAAAGTCTGATGGTCCCATTGTGTCACCTAATTAGGCTAATGCTGCTGGCCAGAGGCATCATGGTTCCAGAAAGCTCTTTGCAATGCTGTTCCTTCTCACTGTACTCAGGTTGCAATGGTGGGCTCATGGTAAAGGCTGTTGCCAAATCAGAACTGGATCTGACATTTGCCCCAAGCACTCATCACATTTGGTTCGAGTACACCCAGAACCCCCAGACAGCCAGGCAGGCACCAGCATTAGGGTGACAAGGCCAAAATTTGGTGGTCATCCTCTTGGGCCTCGAAGCTAAGAATCATGAATCCACTCCAAGAATTTATACTGGAGTCTGGGAAAGAAGGCGATTCTCAGTGAATTGGGGTGTAAGGCCTCTTCCCATAGAGATTATACATCTCTCCGATGTACCTGTACAGTGCCCCTGGACAAAAGGGGAGGCTCCCAGAGGAGCTGGGCTGCAAACCTGTCTGAGCCTCAGTTTCTTCATCTGCAAAAAAGGAGCAGCAGAAACCTCTGCCCTCCTTTTCTTTTATTCTTTTTTTTAGATGATGGACTATTTCAGCCATACAGAAAAGTATTAGGAACAAACACATTTCCCTATATTTGCCCCAGAATGTTCTCTTTTCTTTTCTTTTTCTTTTTAGAGAGAGCGCAAGTGCAAGCTGGGAGTAGAGGAGGAGGAGGAGGAGGAGAAAGAGGAGAGAGAGAGAGAGAGAGAGAGAGAGAGAATGAATCTTAAGCAGGCTCCATCGAGCCTGACACGGGGCTCGATCCCATGACCCTGAGATCATGACACTGAGATCATGACCCGAGCCAAAACCAAGAATCAGGTGCTTCACCAACTGAGCCCTCCAGAACTGTTATTTAAAGAAATAAAATATTACAGTTCAGTTGAAGCCCCTTGTGTACCTCAGTCACATTCTCCTGCACAGAGGTAGCCATTCTCCTGAATTGGGTATCTATGATGCACACGCATATTTTCAAATGCACAATGTATATGCTCATAAACAATATACTACATGCAGTACTGTTTTGCACACTCTTCCACTTCGTATAAATTCTCTGGAACTGTACATATCCTTCTGTGGTTTTCCTTTCTTCAGTCCCTGTGAGGTTTGCAAGAAATATTCATGTGGATACAGGTGGCTCTGGCTCAGGCATTTTCATTTCATTGTCTGGATGTACAATAACTGCATTTATCTATTCTCCCCACTGTTTCTCAACTTTACTGCTCTCATAAACAAGGCTGTCATGAACATTCAGAGTCTATATGCCACTGTTCACCTGCATGAGAGTTTCTCTAGGATATATACTTAGGAGAGCAATGGTTGAGGGCAAAAGCGGATGTGTAAATTTTTCAGCTTTTTGGGAGGGCAAGATTCTGGTATGTATCCAAAGTAACTATTCACACACTATTTGATCCAGTACCTACACTGTCATAAAGCTTTACTAGGGAACTAGTTATACACGCACACACAGATAATATGAAACAAGAACGCTCATTGCCACAGTGTTGGCAACTGGGGGGAACTGGAAACCTTGTCTGTTTGTTCACCTCTGTATCCTCAGCCCTGGCCTCATGCCTGGCATGAAGTAGGGGTGCTTATTGTCGAGCGAAGGAATGAATTTTAAGAACTAAATATCTGGGATCCCTGGGTGGCTCAGCAGTTTAGCGCCTGCCTTCGGCCCAAGGAGTAATCCTGGAGTCTTGGGATCGAGTCCCACATCAGGCTCCCTACATGAAGCCTGCTTCTACCTCTGCCTGTGTTTCTGCCTCTGTGTGTGTGTGTGTCTCTCATGAATAAATAATAAAATAAAATCTTAAAAAAAAGAACTAAATCTCAACACCCATCAATGGAGAGACCAATAATCTGTGGGACATCCCCCCACCCTCTGCCAGAGAATACCTTAGCTTCTGGAAGAAAGCAGCATGAAGGAGGCCCTTCCCGGGGGGGGGGGGGCGGGGGGTGACTTGTAACTGTGTATTAAATGGAGATACTCTCCCTACTGCCATGTGGGGTCCTGGCCAGAGCCCTGTGCCGGCAGGGAAGGTGCCTTTCCCAGCAATAAATTCCAATAAAAAAGGGGGAAATGTCCAGGGAATAGAATAGAACTCCGGTGTGGCACCACCAGAGACAGACAGAATTTGTAAGTATAACGTTTGCAAATTGATGATATGGCTTGCCTTGTCTCAAAGCTAAATGAACAGCAGAAAGAAAAGGCTTTTTTCCCTTTGGTACTGACCATCAATAAGAGGAAATATTTGAGGTGACTGGTGGGATTTCACTTGAGAAATTCAAATGCATCTCTAGAAATGCGAGCACAGGGGTGCCTGGGTGGCTCAGTCGGTTGAGCATCTGCTATGCTATGGGCTCAGGTCATGATCCCAGGGTTCTGGGATCAAGCTGCCTTGGGGTCCCTCAGTGGGGAGTCTGCCTCTTCCTCTCCTCTGCCCCTTCCCTCCCCCTGCTCGTGCTGTCTCTCCTGCTGCTCTCTCTCAAATAAATAAACAGAATCCTTAAGAAAATGTGAGCACACTCTCATTTACTGGCAGCTTAGGAGATAAAGCCAGAAGGTTTAACTTTTTTTAAAAAAAGTTAGCTTAATAATCACAATAGTTAATACCACTTGAACACCTTTATGTACCAGGCACTGCAGTGGGCGCTTTGTATTCTTTGTCTACACTAGTTTTCCCAACAACACAACAAGGTAGATATTAGGAGGTCCATTTTACGATGAGGGCATGGAGAGGGCAAGAAACCTGTCCAAAGCTGCACAGTTAGGGACAATCAGCATTTGAACTTAAGTCTGTCTGGTGACAAAGCTTGTACTCTTCTCCATGTAACACACTGACCCTCTACATTTGGAGACAGAAGTATATCAACAACCCAGGGAATTTGCTAAATTTGGCCTTTAGCCTAATGCATTAGAAAGGACTCTCATAGTACCCTGTGTGCTTTTGGTCACAACTGAACAGAGTAGGGGCCTGTGCCTGAGTCATTAATAGCCATCTTCAGCTGGGTCTGAGAGTGCCCAGTAGTCTCTGGGTGTTGCACAATGAGGACCCAGGCTGACAGGGATGTTCCAGACTCCAGAGTGACCAACCAACCCAGTGAGAGTCCTTTCTTGGGACATATTACATATGGAGGAGCACATGCAGTGGGATGGCCCAGAAGCCAGGATATGCCCAGGGAGGTAGCAATAAGCAGAAGCCATGGGAAGTGGGTGGGAGCAAGTCCACAGAGAGCATCGGGAGAGGCCACTACAGAGTGAAGATGAGTGGTAGAAATGGCAGACACTGTGCTTATCTTGTCTAGCACTCCTGAGGCATCAGTTTTGAAGGGTAGTGGCTGCCAGAGATGGCTGCTTTCCCTTCACTTATACATGACTCCTTACACTCATGCCCTGCCACCCAAGGACGCTTAAGCACATCCTTGTTCTCTCAACCTAAAAGAGGCCAACTGACCTACAGTTTCTGGGAACCCAGACCACATGAGAGCTGCGCATGACAAAGCCTGGGCTTGTGCTTCTCACCCTGGGTCTTAAGATCCATATGCCATCCTTTTGGTGTGTGTGTGTGAACGTGGGAACAGTGGGTGAAAATACATTTCGTTGGAGGCCCAGTCTCCAACAGAATGCCATCCAGGCTTCTCAGTTCTAGCTGGTGAGGTACATAAGGAGGTCCAGAAGAGGTTCTGTGTGAGGCTGGAAGGGGTGGCAAGAAACAAAATAACCTCTTTGATGGTCAAGGATCTGCGCTGTGTGGGTTTGTGGATCATGAGTCATTTCTGGGAGCCCCTAGATACCTAAATTCTTGGGACACAATGTTTGTGAGGTTACATCCACAATTGGGCCCTTAGGAGTCACAATCATACTCATGGGGAACAACTGGGCAATCTCTGCCTTCCCTGAGTACACTCCCGCATAACTACCTCAGGTGTCCCCTCTCTTCCCCAGTGCAGAGGAAAGGTTTTATAACGTGCCATGATAGGGAGAGAGGGTATGGAGCAGCAGGCACTCTCATACATGGCCAGTAGGATGGTCAACCGAGACAACTTCTTTGGAGGACAATTTGGCCTTACGTGTCAAAAGTCTAAGCGCACATTCCTTTTTCCCTGACAATGTCACTTCTGGGAATTTACACTAGAGACGGAGCTCACAGGAAGATCCATGGGCAAAGATATACATTGCAGTACTACACGTAATAGTTACATGCTGGCAATAACCCCTTTCCACAGAAAATAGGTTCAATATATTGTGGCGTGGCCACACAACACCACATTCTGCAGCCATTAAGAAGAACCATGGAGCTACAATATGTGCTTATATGGAATGTTCTCTCTTTCTCTGCCCCTTCCCTCCCTCTCTCTCTCTCTCTCTCTCTCTCTCTCACACACACACACACACACACACACACACACACATACACACACACTGGTATATGCATGGACAATTTCTGGAAGGACACACAGGAAACTGGTAACTGTGGATGCCTCTTGAGAGGGAGGCTGTTAAGGTGGGATGGGGAGTTGGGGATAGGTGGGAGAATTACTTTCTTCATGAACTACTCGTATATACTGTTTAATTTCCCTTGCTACATGCATATGTTACTTTAAAAACACGAAAGGAAATAGAAAAAGTAAAATGAATTGCAGACATCATCATCAATAGAGGATTGGTTAAATAAATTGTGAGATATTCTTATTAAGGAATGCTATATGGCCTCTCAAAAGAAAAGATACCCTGTTATAGAAAGATGTCCATAGACATATTAAATTTAGAAAACATCAAAGCTCTGTACAAAAGGTACAATAGAATCCCATTTATATAAAAAGATATGGGGGCACCTGGGTGGTTCAGTCAGTTAGGTGTCTGCCTTCGGCTCAGGTCACGATCCCAGAGTCTTGGGATCAAGCCCTGCATTGGGCTCCCTGCTCATTGGAGAGCCTACTTCTCCCTTTGCCCCTCCCCTGCTCATGCTTTCTCTCTCTCTCTTTCTCTCTCTCTCAAATAAAAAAATAAACAATAAAATTTAAAAAATAATAAAAGAATACATATACACACAGACACATAGACACACACAAGTAGGCATATTAATAGGAAAAGATCTGGAATGAGTCACCACATGCTGATAACAGGTGTAGTCCTTGAAAGAGGCTGCAATTGGCCAGTGAAGGAGAGGGCTGAGTTAAAGTGGACTTTCATTTTTCATTCTAAAGACCTGTTGGTCTACTTTTCTTTCTTTCTTTCTTTCTTTCTTTCTTTCTTTCTTTCTTTCTTTCTTTCCTTCTTCTTCTTCTTCTTCTTCTTCTTTTTTTTTTTTTTTTTGGAATGATGAGTCTGTACCTTATTTTGCAAGAAAAACACACAAATGGTACATAGGTAATAAGGAGGACAATAAGCCTGATCTTAGAGGAATCTGCATTCTAAAGCATAGTTTCCTCACATGCTCCTCCCTTCAAGAGCCACCCACTGACTTCTCTCAGCTGGCACTGGTGGCCTCCACTGTCTCCCACGCCTTGCGTTTCTCCCATTGCCCCTTCACATTTGCCTCCTGTGCAGTCCAGCTAGCCTCCTCACCAGCTACCCTGTCTTCAAGATAGGCTACCCCTCCCTACTCTCAGCCTTTACTGAACCTCCACACAGGCTTCATGGCCCATCTCAAGTGAGCTTTTAGGAATCTTTCGGCAATTGGCGAGCGAGTGCCACAGGGACTGATTTGGAGCTTGAGAAACTGCCTTGTGACATTCTTTATTCAGCCAGCTTGTGTTCTTAGCTAATTTTCATGGTATTGTTTGACTAAAATATGGAAATCATTTTCTTGTTTACAAAGCACTTATGGAGCTGTCGCTTCACACAGGAGCCTCCTGTCCATTTTATGAGGTAGGCCAGGTGGGAACGGTCATTCTTGGCATTTCATCCGTGAGGAAACTAAAGGGCTAGGGAGGCTTCTTATTTAAGGCAACAACCAGGGAAGGTGGCCAAGAGGGAGCTGGGTGTGCCTGCCTCCCCAGGAACACCTGTTTTTGTTGCTCCAGCCAGCATATACGTACCTGGGAGGACTGGGAGGAAATTTTCAATGTTTCCGTGCACACTAAAGGGACAAAAGGAAAGCCATCCATGTTCTGATGAAAAGCTTACCGAAGAAGATGGGACACCGAGTCAACCAAAGGGTACGTCCTGGGGACATGCCACCAAGTGCCTAGGTCTTAGTGCTGTGTGCTGGAGGAACACCAAAGCCATGGTACTTGTCCTCAAAGAACTCATAATCTTCAAGTAAGGCCAAGCATGTCAAACAATTAGGACACAATCAAGCAGGAAATAGATGTGATTTCAGGTAGTACTCAGATCAACTTTTTCCTTTATTTTTTTTTAAAGATTTTAATTTATTTATTCACGAGAGACACAGAGAGAGAGAGAGAGGCAGAGACACAGGCAGAGGGAGAAGACATCAGGCCCTGAGCCAAAGGCAGACGCTCAACCACCGAGCCACGCAGGCGTCCCCAACATTTTCCTTTAAATAGCACATCAAAATTGTAGCTCTGGGCAAGTAAAAACTTTATTTTTTATTTTATTTTTTTAATATATCATTTATTGTTTATTTTTTAAAAGATTTATTTATTCATGAGAGATAGAGAGGCAGAGACATAGGCAGAGGGAGAAGCAGCCTCCCCGCAGGGAGCCTGATGCAGGACTGGATCCTGGATCCCGGGATCACGCCCCAAGCTGAAGGCAGACGTTCAACCGCTGAGCCACCCAGGTGTCCCAAGATTTTATTTATTTATTTATTTATTTATTTATTTATTTATTTATTCATGAGAGAGAGAGAGAGAGAGAGAGACAGGCAGAGGGAGAAGCAGGCTCCACGCCGGGAGCCCACGTGGGACTCGATCCCGGGACTCCAGGATCGCGCCCTGGGCCAAAGGTAGGCGCCAAATCACTGAGCCACCCAGGGATCCCCTCATTTATTTATTTGACAGGGAGAAGGAGAGAAGGCGCACAAGCAGGGGGAGCCTGAGAGGGAGAAGCAGGTTCCCCACTGAGTAGGGAGCCTGATGTAGGGCTCCATCCCAGGACTCTGGGATCATGACCTGAGCTGAAGGCAGATGCTTAACCGACTTGGCCTCCCAGGTGCCCCCCAGTAGAAACTTTTTAAAGAGAGTAGATTATTTTTAAAAAACTTTATTTATTTATTTATTTATTTATTTATTTATTTATTTAAGAGAGGGAGCAGGGGAAGGAACAGAGGGAGAGGGACAAACAGACTCCACACTGAGCACAGAGCCCACTTTAGGGCTCAATCCCAACCAAGACCCTGAGATCATGACCTGTGCCAAAATCAAGAGTCAGACGCTCAACTGACTGAGTCACCCAGGCACCTCAAGAGTAGATATTAAAAAAATAAACAGAAAAGGGCAGCCCGGGTGGCTCAGTGGTTTAGTGCCGCCTTCAGCCCAAGGCGTGATCCTGGAGACCAGGGATTGAGTCCCACATCCGGCTCCCTGCATGGAGCCTGCTTCTCCTTCTGCCTGTGTCTCTGCCTCTCTCTGTCTCTCTGTCTCTCTCTCTCTCTCTGTTGTCTCTCATGAATAAATAAATAAAATCTTAAAGAAAAAAGAAAAGAAAATAACACAGCAAACAAAATTTATGACAAGTTTAGGAAATCGCCATAGGCCTGTTAGGATAAGAGAGGGGCCAGGGACAAAAAAGGTGGAATATATGCTCCAGCATAGGTCTGAGACACAGCAAGGTGTTGGGATAGACCAACCTGGCTGGGGATCAGTGCAATGAGACTTGAAAGCTCCTTTCCAAGTCTCTATCCAGGCTAGATTCCAGAGGCTTCAGTGAGCCAGTCTGCAAAATGTGGGCTAGATCAGGAGTCATTTCAATTCTGTGTGTGGGAGGAACACAATGAAAGTGGTGCTTTGAAAGATGGGTCTGGCGGTAATATGCAATTATAGACTAACTTGGGACTGACGAGTAGCCCAGGACTCCACTCACTGGCTGCCACATAGAAGATGCCAGCAAGATGTTAATGCCACATGAGAGTCGGACTTCAAAGTTCAAGTTAAGGTTCTTTCAAGGAGAGTTACATGGGAGCCTGGTTTGTCATGCATTATTTGAGGGGTGAAAAAATTACCAAAAACTTGACATCAAGGCAAAAAAGATTGCTGAGCATTCTTTCAAGAACATATAAGTGTGGGCAGCCTGGGTGACTCAGTGGTTTGGCGCCGCCTTCAGCCCAGGGCATGATCCTGGAGAACCGGGATCGAGTTCCGCATCGGGCTGCCTGCGTGGAGCCTGCTTCTCCCTCTGCCTGTGTCTCTGCCTCTCTCTCTGTGTGTCTCTCATGAATAAATAAATAAAATCTTTAAAAAAAAGAACATATGAGTGTATCATCTATGAGGTTGCTTGACTATTCACTATTAAGGTCTACTCTTTAAAGTTAAAAAGTTACCTTGGAGAAGACTGCCAAGTTGTGAATGATTTTTGTCTGGTCAAAATGAAAGTTATTTCTGTCCAGTAGGAAAGATAGCGCCAAAGGTTACAGTTTTATTATCCTATAGACATACTCGGTTTTGTATCCAACTTTTTAAAATATTATTCCTATAATCTTCTAAAGTCTCTCATATCTTTTTTAATTTTTTAATTTTTTTTCTCATATCTTTTTTAAACTATTTTTTGTATTGTGGTAAACTAGATATAACATAAAATTCACCATTTTAATCATTGGAAGTGTACAGTTTGGTGGCATTAACTATAGTCACACTGTTGTACAACCATCACCCCATCCATTTCAAAAATTTGTCATCACCCCAAACAGAAACAGTGAAGCACTGAATTTCCATTCCTCTCTCCTCCTAGCCCTTGGTAACTTCCAGTCTACTTTCTGTTCCTATGACTTTGCCTATTCTAGATATTTTGCAGAGGTGGGATCATGTATTTGTTCTTTTGTGTCTGGATTCCTTCACTTAGAATATCTTCAAGGTTCACCCATATTGTCACATGGATTTGAACTTTACTCCTTTCTATGGCTGAACACTATTCTATCATTAGGATATACTATATTTTGTGCAATGTGTCCATAGATGTCCATTTAAAAAAAGAATGCCACTGTTATATTTTTTGACATTTATTTTTTTAACATTTTATTTATTCATGAGAGACACACAGAGAGAGGCAGAGACATAGGCAGAGGGAGAAGCAGACTCCTCACAGGGAGCCCGATGTGGGACTGGATCCTGGAACTCCAGGATTATGCCCTGTGCCAAAGGCAGATGCTCAACCGCTGAGCCACCCAGGAGTCCCGAATGTCACTGTTATAAATACGATCAGAATATATTTATTTCTAAAAGCATAGCAAGCAGGTTAAGAAAATAAATGTAAAAACCTACTTTCTTCTGACACCTCAATTCTGCTCCCTCACAGGGCTATGACAAGATGAAACATATGTAATAAGCAACTTGCAAAGTGCAAAGGACTGCATGTGGCTTTGAGTGGGGCTGGGTGGTGTAGAGGAGAGGGCATGGGCTATGCAGCCAGACCATTCAGGGTGCCGGCTTGGCTTGGGGGATCTGTCCAGCAGTGCCATCTAAAGTGAACCCCCAGGGTGCCTGGGTGGCTCAGTGGTTGGGCATCTGCTTTTGGCTCAGGTCATGATCCCGGGGTCCTGAGATCAAGTCTCACATCGGGTTCCCTGCGGGGCCTGCTTCTCCCTCTGCCTACATCTCTGCCTCTCTCTCTGTGTCTCTCATGAATAAATAAATAAAATCTTTAGAAAAAAAAGTGAGTCTCTGGATCTCAGTTGTCACACGCATAGAGTGAAGACCATAAATCACACCCTAGAGGGTTGTTAGAAAGGTCCTATGATAAGGCCTCCAAGAGAAGGAAGAACAAAGTTCTGTGGATGGAGGGTTGTTAGTAGACACTTGTAGCACTTACCACAATGTTCTCAAATAATCTCTTTACATACTTGTTATCCCAGGTATACTAGAAGTTCCCCTCAACTTGTTTGTCTCTGGCCCCTTGCCTTAAGCACAGTACCTAGAACATCATACTCAGCCATTTTTTCCTTTTTTTTAAAAAAAAGATTTCTTTATTTATTTGAGAGAGGGAGAGGGAGCACAAGCAGGAGGGGCAGAGGGAGAAGGAGAGAGAGAATCTGAAGCAGACTGCACCGAGCATGAAGCCTGACACGGGGCTTGATCTTACTACCCTGAGACCACAACCTGAGCTGAAACATAGAGTTGGATGCTTCCCAGACTGAGCCACCCTGGTGCCTCTCAGTCATTTATTTTTTTTAACAAATGCTTAGTAGGCTTTTCCAGTCACCACCTCTTGACAGCCACACACTCTGCCCTCCAAATCACTATTCCTTGCCTCCCCAGCACTGAGGCCTCAGAGCATGGGCTCTGATCAGGCTCTTATGGTAGACACAGTAATGCCCCTCCAGGTCCCCCCAGGACCCAGTGCTGCTGGCCGAAAATCCTCTTTGGGCCTTGTCCAGCCACTTCCTCAGAGGAGTGCTGTCTCGCCCAAGGCCAAGTTCACTCCCTGGAGGCAGACTGCATCTAAAGACTGGCTGATGTGCCATGTTATCAATGCCTGATCCCCTCACCCTGAGTCAGAATGACTCTGAAGGGCTAACCCAGTTCCACAGCTTCTTCTGGGGTCAGCTGAGGCTGTCATTAGGACAACATCACAGCCCACCTTTTCCCTTGAACCAATACCACCTCCTTTCTTTAGATCCTAGGTGGGTTTTTAAAGAAATATTTTATTTATTTGAGAGAGAGAGAGAGAGAGAGAGAGAGAGAGAGAGAGAATTGAGTGCAAGCAGGGGGAGCAGCAGAGGGAGAGGGAGAAGCTCCCTGCTGAGCAGGGAGCCCAATGTGGGGCTCAATCCGAGGGCCCTAAGATTGTAGCTTGAGCCGAAGGCAGACACTTAACTGATGGAGCCACCCAAACGCCCCTAGAGCCTAGGTATTTTTTTTTTTTTATGATAGGCACACAGTGAGAGAGAGAGGCAGAGACATAGGCAGAGGGAGAAGCAGGCTCCATGCACCGGGAGCCTGACGTGGGATTCGATCCCAGGTCTCCAGGATCACGCCCTGGGCCAAAGGCAGGCGCTAATCGCTGCGCCACCCAGGGATCCCGAGCCTAGGTATTAATCCCAAAGGCACCCCAATACATGTGACCTGCAACAACCCCCCAGTAGCAGTCCTCAGATAGGCTTTGTGGCCTCTTTGTAGGCTCTGGTTTGGCATCTGGAAAACCTTAATTCCAAGTTGATCCCAGGAGCTGTGACAGCCTCCAGGGCCCAATCAATGCACACAGGCCTCACTCAGAGTTACATTTTATTCTCTTCCCCGCACCCCCAACCCCTAAGTGTTCCTCATAAAATGCATTTGGAACCAACAGGGTAGAAGATAGAGGCCTATAAGCAAATAATTACAGTCATGGGAGAGACATCGGAACAGGGAAATAAGTGAATCTAGTGCTTTGCCAAAGGTCAGCTTCCTGGAGGAGGTACCATATACATTGAGTCTTGAAGAATGAGTTCGTGTTTGATGGGTAGACAAGGGATGTGGGAGAGACACTGTGGAGGGCATAGCTTGATCAAAGGCTGGCAGGCATGGAAGGGTATAGTATGGGGGACAGAGGAGACTAAGGGCCAAGGAAATCCAGGACGCTAGTAGGAGCAGACTGTGCAGAGCCTTAGAGACCACACTGATGAACTCGGTGCTGATTGAATGCCACATTCCAGTGGTGCACAAGTTTCAGCCACGTAAGTACCCCTTGGGTGAGCTTTGCCCTATCTGGGCCCCACCAGTTCTTTTTAAAAATATTTTATTTTATTTTATTCATGAGAGACACACAGAGAGAGGCAAGGACATAGGCAGAGGGAGAAGCAGGCCTCCCGAGGGGAGCCCAATGCGGGACTTGATCCTAGGACCCTGGGATCATGACCTGACCCAAAAGCAGATGCTCCACCACTGAGCCATCCAGACATCCCACCATTGGTTCTATCAACAGCCGACTGTACCTTTTTCTCGGTGGGAACTTTTTTTGCCTAAATAAATTTCTATGAAAGGAAATTGTCTTTGGCACCCCACAAAACCAAAACAGAAGGAGTTTTGCTTGCCCTAAAGAGAAAGTCACTGTAAAAATGAATACAGTGGAAAGTGGGCAGAGTAATTAAATCCTATGCAGATCTCAATGCCTGTCAATGGCTTCAAGCCTGAGGCCTGCTCTTGCTTTGTTCCAAAAGAAGATTAGCAAGCATTAGAGAGGTGGAAGAAGAGCTCCACACTGAGACCTTTTTAATGTAATCAGATTGCTAGAAAGAGAAGGGCACGAGAATCATTTTCTCGCCATGTAATTCAATGTTCTTTAGAGCTGCATGGTGTACCATTAAGATCACCTTGGAGTTCTCTTCCCTATGACTACACTGACTACGAAAACAGTCGGTAAACAGTAAAGTGCCCTACAAATGAGGTTGTTATTACCACTCTATTGCTTCATCCACTGGCTCTGGAGCTGTCCCTTTGCCGGCTCAGTGAGGGTTTCCCTACCAGCGTCTGCAGTGACTCTCATTCCCCACACCTGGGTGTCTAGGTAACAGTGAGAAAAGAACTGTCTGGCTCATTTTTTTCACGTTACTGGTCCCAGTAGCTGCTGTCTGCAATGCAGAAGAGAACAGAATGTGGAAGCAGAGGTGGGAAGCAGTCAGCCCAGCAGGATGGAGAACACCTCATCTCCTGGGCTGGGCTCCACAGCTAAGGGCAGAGCTTGAGATAGGCCTGGGGCCTGGGTGGTGGGCAGTACAGAAAGAGCCTGCAAGGGGCTCAAGTGCTGAAGGACACTTGAGGAAGTCAGGGAGGTTAGCACATGTAGACTGCTCCAGAAGGCAGTGCCAACTCAAGCCAGGGATGTCCTGGGACTGAGCAAAGCACCTGGGCTTTGGAGTTTGACAGGGATGGACTCGATCTCAGTTCTGTAGCTTTCAAGCTGTGTGTGTGGCTTTGGGTAAGTCACCAGACAGCTCTGAGCCCCAGTCTCCTCAGTGGAATACGATGTAGGTAATGATAGTACCTAACCTCCTTGCTGTGAGGGTCACACTGAGGCAAGACATGCAGAACTTTGCATACAGGGCCTGGCACATTACTCAGCATTACTGCCTCTCCCTGTCCTACAGTCACCACTAGACTCCCAACAATGTTTTCTTTTCTCCTGGCTCCCTCCCCTAGCCCAGCCCACATCTCCTGGCCCTGTCCTGTGTCCTATTCTCATGCTCACCTGCTGTTCCCCTTCTCCAGCTATGGGGTTCATAAGGAGTCTTTCAAGTATTTGCAGATAAGAAAGATGAAGGAGCACATGCCAGGGGATAGGACGGGGACCTCCTTCCCCTGGACAGAGAGAGAGGAAGGTGGGTGTTCTGAGGCAGTTGGCCAACCGAGCAGCTCGCATCATCCTGCTGAAGGCAGAGGCTGCCTCCAGCTTGCAGAGAACAAAGAAAAGCTCTGGTCTCCTGTGGCATTAGAAGGCAGTGCCTGAAGCAAGTCCCTACATTAAAAGCTACAAGGCAGAAGGTTAAACATAGCTCTTTCCAGTTGTCTAGGACATAGATTTATGAAATGTCAGAGCTGTGTTAGTGAGAAACGATGCTATCTCTGCTCTGTTTTTAAAGAGTAGCAAGGAAGTGAAAGAGAAGAGAAATACATCTTGGACTTTTACCAGTAGGCAGTGGGTGGCCATGAGAGGACCTGGAGCTTCCAGGTCCATTTTATCAAGTTGTGCTCTGGCTGCAGAGTGGACAATGATTGGAGGGGGCAAGAGTGGAAGCAGGGAGCCCAAAGGGAGAGAGAGAGACAGGGTACCAGGGAGGGAGTTATCAGTGGAGGGTGGAGGTGGGAGGAGGGAATGCAGTGCAGGGTGGGGCCAAGCCTGCATCCCTGGGTGAGGGCAGGGCCTCTTTCCCCCTCCTCCTCCTCAGAGGAGGAAAGCCAGCTCTCCCTCACCTTTGTCTTCCCAAGGGTCTGCCTGGTGACTGTGAGAAAGGCAACCTGTCCAAAGACTCCCCCAGACTCCTCACTCCTTTTCAAGACTGCCCCTGAGGAGGCTGCTAGAAAGTCCCTCCTTATCCACAGGCTCCAGCTCCACCGCCTGAGCCCCCTCTGACCCATCTACTCCCATCCTGCTGTGACAGCTCTTCAAAGGTCTGAAGACCAAAGACCACTTTCCTGTGATTTCTTCTCTATGCCAAACAGCATGTGGTCCTCACCGTATTTTGCTCTTGGTCCTATCACTATACTTGTCAAGTTCCTTTAGCTCATAGACTCCTCTTGAGCACATTCTTGCCACGAAGGACCACCTAGAACCCCAGAGACACAGCATGATCTCACATACTGCCCTGCCAGCTACCTCGGCAGCCGGGACTGGAGCCTCCGGTCCATTTGCAAGGGCAGGCGACTGGACCGCAGCATCACCTCCCCTGTCCAGGCTCATCCTCTCTGCCCAAGCCAGAGAGGGGAGCTGGTGTGCCTCAGGACTCTGAATGTTATTCCACCCTAATGCCAGGAGATTTGGCTGGAACTGGGGTGAGAAAGCTCTGGGTCCCTCACTAGTAACCTGTGTGAAAGGAGGACCAGTGTTAAGATAGGCATCTCTTTCCTGCCCCTCCCTGCCCCTATTCTTTGGTATTGAAAAAAAATTAGCATTTCAGCAAGAGTCCAGGAAGGGGTAAAACCCCAAGATTGACCTATGGCATTTTCCCCTTCTAAATGAGCAGAAAGTACATGAAGTCAATTTATAGAAAATAAGCTATATGGTATTTCTTACACCTTACACACACACACACACACACACACACACACACACACACACACTAACAGCTCCTTGGTCGCTTTTATATCCCTTTAGAATCCCAGATTATCAGGGTTCGGATGTGATCACATCCACCCTCTCTTCCTCCAGAGCCACCCAAATCTGAATTCCTTTTATAGCACCTCAGCCAAGTGGTCGTGCTGCCCCTCTTTGCATACCTCCAGTACTAAGTGAACCCACAGACGGCTGGGGCTGCTGAGCATGAGACCCTTCTCCCCCAATGACTCACCTCCCCGGCTCCAGAAGAGGGTGACAGACTCGGCTCTCTCCATCCTAGAGGTGTGGATGACCAAGGTGCCACATCCAGTAAATCCTCATGTGAGGAAGTGTGTTATGGGCCTGCACTGCAGGCAGGGGGCCGAGGGGTCCTGCACTGCTCCAAGCCCCGTCCCCAGGCTCCTCTGTAGGTACCCAGGGACTCCTCCAGAACTCTGTTTCCCTGCACCCCAGCTAAGTCAGTTTGGCCCCATTGGTCATATGCTCTGGTGCCTGTGCAGGGGTCCCTGGGTTGCACTGCCCAGGGAAAGCAACGCTGGATTCAACAAGTAAGGTTCCTCTCTCTACTTTCCTACTTCTTCTGCCCCCACCACCCACCCCCAGCCACACTGCTTCAGTGGGTCCCGTCCCAGCAGACCAGCGAGGGGTGCTGTCTTTCTCAGCCAAAGGCCCGAGTCAGAGCCCCACAGAGGGCTGACCTCCAGTTCAGCCCAGCCGCTGTCCTGCAGTGAGGGGAAGTGAGCAGGAACTGGCTGTCTGAGTCAGCGCCCCTGGTCTATTGTCACTGTGTGGGCCCCTTCCTTCCCAGAGGAGAGACGTGCACAGAGATAGGCCTTGTTTTTTGCAAGTCTCTCTTGCACACACACACACTTTCTCTCCTGGCCCAGACCGAGCCCGTGCACCACAGTTGAATGCAGTTCAATACAGTTTCCCCACCTCTTGGTGAGTGCCTACTCTGGCAGAGGATCACGCCTACAGCATGTAGAGGTCACCTCCCAGCATCCTCACTACAGGTGCAGGTACTAATGATGGTAGTCCCAGTAACAGGGAGAGAGCTGAGGCTCAGAGAGGGAAAGAAGCTTTTCCAATGTCCAACAGCCAGAGATTAGTGAGATCCAGCGTCGAGTCCTGCTCTCCATGGCATCAGGTGGAGAACCCTGCTGGCCTTCTTCACCACTTCTCCCACCTCCATTTTGCCAGCACACTGCAGATTCTAGCAATAGCAGATTCTATTTCCCAGGGCACAAAACATGAGGGAATCATTGGCTCGAAAACACTTAAAGCATATCTTGTTCAGGGGCGCCTGGGGGGCTCAGTCAGTTGAAGGTCCAACTCTTGATTTTGGCTTGGGTCATGATCTCAGGGGTTTTGGAGCCTGCTTGGGGTTCTCTCTCTTCTTCTCCCTTTCCCCTCTCCTGCTGCTCTCTTTCTGTCTTTCTCATTCTAAAAAAACAAAAACAAAAACAAAACAACAACAACAAAAAACCTATCCTGTTCAAAATTGTCTCTGTGTGTTTAGAAGAATAAGGACCCAGGAAACAGGTCACCTGTGCCAGAAGCTCATTACAAAGGGACTCCATGACCCTACTGTCAAAATGAACACAGGTAGATAAACCACACCTCGTCTTGGTCACCAATTATCTTCTAATCAGAAGGGAGGCATCCTGGGTTCTTGCTGCCAGGGTGAAAAGAGATGTCGCTGGAACTTTGTTCTCCTTTTCATTTTTAAAGAAGATTTTATTTACTCAATTGAAGAGAGAGAGAGAGAGAGAGAGAGAGAGAGAGAGAGAGAGAACAAGCAGAGGAACAGCAGAGGGAGCGGGAGAGAGAGAGAAGCAGGATCCCCACCGAGCAGGGAGCCTGATATGGGGCTTGATCCCAGGATTCTGAGATCATGACCTGAGCCAAAGGCAAAGGCTTCACAGACTGAGCCACCCAGGCACCCTTCTCTTTCTCATTTTTGCCAGAGATGCAGAGAGGGAAGTAGCTTGAAGGAAGGAGTCAGGGCTTCTCTTAGGGGAAACACTTTGTTGCTTCAAGGGCGCTGAGCGTCTCCAGTGATGATAAGACTCTCAACTCCTCAAGGGCAGGGGCAGGGCTGGGTCTCCTGAGGCCCCATCTTCAGAACCCATTTGCATGGCTTGTTACAAAAAGCCATCTAAAAAGATGAGTAAGGGAAGCCCGGGTGGCTTAGCGGTTTAGCGCCGCCTTCAGCCGGGGGTGTGATCCTGGAGACCTGGGATCGAGTCCCGCGTTGGGATCCCTGCATGGAGCCTGCTTCTCCCTCTGCCTGTGTCTCTGCCTCTCTCTCTCTCTCTCTCTCTCTCTCTCTCTCTCTCATGAATAAATAAATAAATCATAAAAAAAAAGATGAGTGAAACTCCCAGATGAGGAGAACGCATTGTGTTCCCAGAGTTGGGAGAGGGTGAGTTTCTAGAAGCAAGGACCGCTGATGTTGTCATCTGCATTCAAGGATTTAAGTAGGCTGAGGCCCAAGCAGTGAATGTTCTGCTGTGTCAACCCTGAAAGGGTAACCTTGGCAAGGCTGGCTTCCTGAAGGCCAACCCACAGCAGGTTAAGGAGGGAAGTGGGAAGGAAGTGGAGACACCTCTCCGGAAGTCTGGTTGTAGTTAGGAAAGAGATAGGGCCATAACTGGAGGGTGAGGCAGAGCTGGGAGGTAGCTGTTTGTCAGGATGGGAGAGATGCTGTGTGTGTGTATGTGTGTGTGTGAGAGAGAGAGTGTGTGTTTAAGATTTTACTTATTTATTCGTGAGAGACACACAGAGAGAGGCAGAGGGAAAAGCAGGCTCCCTGCAGGGAGCTCAACACAAGACTCGATCCCAGGACCCTAGGATCATGACCTGAGCTGAAGGCAGACGCTTAACCACTGAGCCACTCAGGTACCCTGATGCTGTGTGTTTTTAAGTCGAGGAGCTTCTCCCAAACTGCTGTTCACCCTGCCCTCTGCATTCTCCACAGGCTGGACTTCATCTCAGACCAACTGAATCTGGATTTCTCAGGTGGGAAGCCCAGACATTGACAGTATTTGCAATCTCTCTGGGTTGAGAATCATCTGCTAATTCTTAGTTGAGACTGAAGTCCAGTCTTAACCCAGAGAGTGGGTGGAGGGCCAAGGGGGCCCGACTGTCTTAGCTTCCTCTTGTTGGCAGATTAGCATTCAGCTAAGAAGACAGACTTGGAAGCCCTACTGCCCAGGCTCAAATCTCAGTCTCCTCCTGCGTGCCCTGGGCAAGTTACTTAATCCCCCTGGGGCCTCAATTTCTGATCAATATATTTGTTATAGAATTTGCAGTTTTTAATTCAAATAGCTCCTTTAGGAGATAATAGAAGTACTTATTTACTATATAGTATACTATAAGGTGGTTGTGTGGATCGAATGAGTTAATATCTGCAAAGTGCTTAGAATGTGGGCACCTGGGTGGCTCAGTGGTTGAGTGTCTGTCTTTGACTCAGGTCATGATCCCGGGGTCCTGGGATTGAGTCCCACATCGGGCTTCCCATCAGAAGCCTGCTTCTCCTTCTGTCAATGTCTCTGCCTCTCTCTCTCTCTGTGTCTCTAATAAATAAATAAAATCTTTTTTAAAAAGTGCTTAGAATGCTGCTTGGTTTGGAAGAGGCTAAGCTGTGGCTGGCCTGTATCTTCTAGTATTCCTCCTGAACCTGCTGGACCTCCACCTAAGTCTCAGGAGGGCATTCCTTCAGAAACATCGTTGGTCTTATTCTCAGCTTGGTCTCCAATTGGCTATCATCCCTGGGCTCACCTCACACAGGCCTGAATGTGTCATCAACCTCAGCAGTCACTTCTCATCTGGCCCCCTCTGGGCTGGAGCTGGCTGCTTTTGCTGCAGTAGGAGCCACCATCATGCATGGCCAGGGCCATGTCTGGGATGGCAAGAGTCTATAGCTTAGAGTCTTGCCTGGTATTTGTCTTTTGTTCCCCTGACTCAGGTTTTTGAGCTCTTTTTGGTGGAGTCAGGGCAAACTGTTGTCCTGGGTGGTAAGGGGTGGGGAATGGTTGGTGTGTGTCAGTTTCCATAACACAGATCTCATGTATGAGGGGTTGGAGGCCTGGCAATGGTAGGAATGGGGGCTATCTTCATCCTAAGAGCCAGCGCTGTGACCTTGGGCTCTGTGACCACCAAATTAGATCTCAACTTTTCCAGTTTTGCTCTTTACTCTGAGCAGACAGCTCCCATCCCCCAAGCCAGGCTCTGTAGCACCCAGACAATAGGAGGGAGCTGGTAACAGAACCAAAGGCTGGGGCAGATGTCCAGGAAGATAGTCATGGTGTGGGGGTGGAGATACCCAAGTGTATGGAAAGGGATAAGGTGGAAGCATCAGTGTTTGTCAATAAAAGCCAAGGCAGAAGTGTAAGGAGCTAAGTTACGGAAGCCAGAAATCCCAGAAATCCAGTCCCTGAAGCAGGAGCAAGGCCCCAGGCTGCTGGGTGGGTCAGAATATTTCAAAGGAGCAGTGTGCTAGAGATGGTATGTGCCTTTTATCCATTATGTGGCACAGAAGAGGGCCATATCTTCTCTGAGGCAAGCTTAAGACCGCAGCACCTGCCTGACCCCCAAGCCTACAAAGTTCACAAGAGGAATTCATAGAGGTGGCTCTGTGCCACCATCTCCAATGCCAGAAAGTAGACTCAAAGAACACACTCCACCCAGATGACAGGGAGCGATTGAGAGCCTTATCCTACTCCCAGGATCCCCCCAACCCTCCATCTGTGCTCTCAGAGAATTTGACAGGAGATTGACTTTTTAAATAGGAAATCTGCTATTGAGAGAGATGAAGGTTTCATCAAAGACCATTTACCCCACAGGTATGCAGATGGCATTTAAGAGGCTGCCTTAGCTCAGCTTGTTTGGAAGTACTGCCGGGGGTGATGTGGCGCTGACCTGTCAGTGTACAGGACTCCTTACCAGGAACATCTCTCCTTGTTATCTCAAACATCACTTTTGCTTCTTCTCAATGTCAGAGTCTTGTCTGGTTTCTCTCAGCTTGATAATGGTCATATGGACATGGCCATGTGGCACAGGGCATCTCCACCATGCAATGGGGAAATCCCAGAGGACATGGGGACCACTCCTGGGCAGTGGTGACAGTGGTGTGGTGGGGGGAGAGCAGCTGGACTGTGTGGCCCACATTAATCACTGGTGACCTTGGGCATATCACCTTACCTCTTAGGTCTGTAAAATGAAAGTTGTGTGGGAGATGAGTGGTTTCTTTTTTTTTTTTTTTAAAGATTTTATTTATTTATTCATGAAAGACACAAAGAGAGAGAGGCAGAGACAGGCAGAGAGAGAAGCAGGCTCCATGCAGGGAGCCCGATGTGGGACTGGATCCTGGGACTCCAGGATCACGCCCTGGGCTGAAGGCAGGCGCTAAACCGCTGAGCCACCCAGGCTGCCCAGATGAGTGGTTTCCAAATACACATCTCACCTTTATTAAGATACCTGGGTCCCACCATGCTAGGCAAAAAGTCTGTCTTTCCCACAGAAGATTTTTCAATGCTGACAGGCAAAAATAATAATATATACACACTGTGCTCCCCCAAGACTCCCTCCACACCCCTCTCCACACTCGTTGAGAAACCCTTGATTTGGTGATCCCTAAAGATCCTTCTTACTCTCACAGTATTTTGTAAAGATTTATTTATTTGAAAGAGAGAGAGAGAGAGAGAGAGCGAGCAGGGGGAGGGACAAAGGAAGAGAGAATCTTAAGCAGACTCCCTGCTGAGCATGGAACCCAATACTGGGCTCAAGCTCACAACCCATGAGATCATGACCTGAGCCAAAACCAAGAGTTGGATGCTTGACCAACTGAGCCACCTAGGCACCCCACTACTCTGACAGTTGCAAGCAGTAATAAAGGCAGCAGACCCATGCTCTTTGCTCACTACATGCCAGAACCTCATTTCATTCTCACAACCATGCAGGCACTACTAATTCCACCAGACCAAGGAGGTAATGGGCATCCCGAGAGCTTAGGTTACTTGCCTGAAGGGGTACAGCTAGTACGCCAAGTCTGGCTGAGAGTCAGAGCAGCTGAAAAAGTCTTCGTCATGTTCTTTATCAATTATTCTAATCTTCTCTCCATGAAGTTTAAGCATTTTAGAGGAAGGGGAAAGCCCATGATATTTTACCAATTATTCCCCAACCCTAGCTAAAACCAGAAAGCTTGACTGGCTTAATCAAATTTCAGTGACATCCAGTGCTCAGAGAAGACAAGACCTTGCAGCACAGGCCAACCTAACTCTGCTGTCAACTGATGCGGGACAGTGGCAAACAGTGCCTAATGCTTTTGTCTCAAAGTATTTGTATATATGCCAGGAGAAGGCTTTACACCAGGAAGCATTTCCCACCACACAAAGCCCTGTGAAACATCCTCCATCCAGTAAGGGGTGATGGCTATTATTAGTATCCTTACATTCCAGATGAAGAAAAGGAGGGTACCAGGGGTGAAATAAACTCTATCCCCCCTCCAAAACTCAAAAGTAAAGCTCAGAGCTTGGATTTAAACCTGAGGCTGCCCACACTAAATCCACACATCTCCCCATTTCCTGTAGCTGCTTCTTTCCGTAAAAAGAGGCCTTTGCTCTTGGAGTGATGTCTTTCAAGTGTGTTTGCTGGCTCAGAGAAATGATATGATTTGGTTTCTTCAGCCTGACAGAATGATTTGCTAGTGCAATTGTTCTATATGTTAATGGTTTTTATTTTTCTCTGCACAAATGATGTTATAACAACATTAGTGGAAATCTAAGGGAAAGAATAACTCACCAACAGGCCTTCCACTCACAATAAATCAAGGTTTGCTTTTTCCACAATTCCCTTCCTGTCCTTGCTCGTGTGCAGACATACTTTTACAGGGTTTATAAAGTTCAGCACAGATACAATTTTGTACTGTGCTTTTTTGCATGGAACCCTCATCATAAGCATTGTCCATGTTGCCCAACTGTCCTTCTAATAGCTCTTTATGGCTCTATCCTACCTCAGTGAGGTGGGATGCATCAGATTTATGTAGGCATTTCACTGTTATTCTGCCCTTAGGTTGGCCATTGCATTTTTTTTTTTTTTTGCCATTGCACTTTTTATACCCACTTTTTGCTTCCCTTCCAGTTCTGTCCCAGGAAGTGTGTGTGGCTATCATGATTGGTCCCAAGCACCAGAGCTCATGCTTCCACCCCCAACATGTCTCTTGGTTGTGGGAGGTGAGGAGCACCAGGAAATATTTTGTTTGGTGGCCTAGAGTTTCAACTTCTTCCATACCACCTTCCAATGGGATCCTTTATTTTTTTTAAAGATTTTATTTATTTATTCATGAGAGAAACACACAAAGAGAGGCAGAGACACAGGCAGAGGAAGAAGCAGGCTCCACGCAGGGAGCCCGACATGGGATTCGATCCCAGGTGTCCAGGATCAAGCCCTGTGCTGAAGGGTGACGCTAAACCATTGAGCCACCCAGGCTGTCCCAATGGGATCCTTTAAAAATATATTTTATCCACTTATTCATGAGAGACACACAGAGAGAGAAGCAGAGACATAGGCAGAGGGAGAAGCAGGCTCCCTACAGGGAGCCTGATGTGGGACTCAATCCCAGAATCCCGTGATCATGACCTGAGCCAAAGACAGACGCTCAGTCACAGAGCCACTGAAGCATCCCTCCAATGGGCTCCTTAAGTCAGGTTAGGAAATAGGTCTTTGGGAAGAAGGCCCCCAGGGGCATAGAGGCCACCTGACTCTCTCAGAAGCCCTTACCCTTTTTAGCATCCATCACACTGAAATCAAGTATTGTGAGAATTTGAGAGGCTTATGAATATGAAAGGGCTGGGTCTACTACGAAAACACCTCACAAATGCAATTAGATGACTTCTGCATTTTGTTTAGGTACAGTGAAGATAAAAGTGGACTCATTTTCATCTTGGAGCCCAGACCACCTTGTTCACAGCACAGATATGGCTGCTCGGGTTAGGGGTGATCAGAAAGCAGCATGATACCAATTCTGTCTGCATCCAAAGCCCCCTCAACACCGGGTAGGCTTAAATTCAAGAATACTCCACTCTCTTGCTAGATCAGTAATCCTCAGCTCCAGTTTCTGGACCCAATACAGAGCCTCCAATGAGTTTAATTATTCTCACAACACAAACGTGCCATCAAATAGAGATATGGTGGGGGACTTCTACCAGGCTGGAGATTGCAGTCCTTGTTGCTATAGAGATTGGCTAGTCCTGCCAGAACAGAACCGCAGAACCTTCATTTCACCACACCTGCTCTTCAGGGTTACTAATTCCTGCCATAGTGGCAAAGATGCCGAGAAGCACATGGCAATAGGAACAAGTGTGACAGTCAGAAAGACTTGGGCTACAATACTGGCTCTATGACTTCCTTGTCATCAGACCCTGAGGCAGCCCTCCCCCTGAGTCACAATTTTCTCATCTGTAAAATGGCATCAACAACCCCTGTGTGGAGGTTCTTCTGAGGGTTATGTTAAAGTTGTGGATGAAAGATGCTGGTGTACTATAGGTGTGCGATATTGCTTCCTTTTCCCTTCTATGTGGGATAGAGGTTCAAATAGATGGTGCCTATATGCCCAGCTCTGCACATGCTGTGTAGTTAGGGTGGCACTAGCAATCTGTCTCCCCCTACCCCATCCAGATTCATAAGCCAACAGGGCTATAACTCAATCAAGAGATAGAAAAGGGTGTGGAATTTGGTGGGAAATCAATTCCAACTCATAAGCTTGGCAGACAAGGTTTTCCAGTGTCAAAGCAACCTATGCTTCCACAAGCTGTGGCCATCCCAGTGCTACGTCCACCTGCACCCCACCTGCTTTGCAGCTGCATTGCTCAGCCTGGCCACTCCCCATGGTCCTCCAAACATGCCGGGCTCACTACTGGTTCCATTCTTAGGGAAGACCCATGGTGTTCCCCCATTTGCAATCATAATCACTCTTCTTTCATTTGAAAAGCAATTTCAACTTTCTAAAAGTTTTTCTAGCTATCTCACACTACATCTTCTCAATCACCCTTGGGGGGTGGGCGGGCTTGTGTTGGCCTAAGGATCTCCTTTAAGAATGAATAGGTTTTTAAAAAGATTTATTTATTTATTTGAGAGACAGAGCATGAGCAAGGGGGAGAGGGGCAGAGGGAGAGGGAGGATCTCGAGCAGGTTCCATGCTGAGTGTGGAGCAAACAAACATGGGGCTTGATATCACGACCCTTAGATCATGACCTGGACTGAAATCAAGTTGGCCACTTAACTGACTGAGCCACCCAGGTGCCTCAAATTAATAGCCTTTTATAGCTGAAGGATGAAGGTAGCAGAAGTGAATGAATTGCCTAAGATCACTCTGCTGGTTCACAGGTAAGAGAGATCAGAACTCAAGCCTTCTGAGGCCTGGTCAACAGCTCTTTCCCACCCTTTGATAAATAAGTTTTAGCTCTCATCTTTGAGAAACTCACATTTTGGTAGGGGAGATAAGCATGTCACAACAACCATAAAAATGACAACCCAATCTGAAAAGGCTACATACCAGGTAATTCCAACTATATGACATTGTGGCAAAAGCAAAAACCAGGGAGACAATAAAAAGATCAGTGGTTGCTGGAGTTTGGGGGTGGGTAGGGGAAGGATGACTACTTGGAACACAGATGCTCAGGGCAGTAAAAATACTCTGTATGATACCATAATGATGGGTACATGTCATCATACATTTGTCCAAACCCACAGAATATGCAACACCAAGAATGAACTGTAATGTGAACTAGGGGTTTTGGGTAATAATGATGTGTCAATATAGATTTATCAATTATAACAAATGTCCCACTCTGGTGGGAGTTGTTGACCATGGGGGAGGCTGTGTGTGTGTGAGAGGGGCTGGGGGTATATAGGAAATCTCTATGCTTTCTCAATTTTTATGAACCTAAACTGCTCTTAAAAAAAATAAAGTCTTAATTTTAAAAAAAAGACAAATGAAAAACACATTGAAAAGACATTGCCAGCAATGATAGAATTATGTACAAGTACCAAATTAGTACAGAGGATGAAAGAATAAACTGTTAATAAATTTTGTATGGAAGAAAGAGATCAGTCAGGGAAGGCTTCAGAGAAGAGGAGACACTCAGTCCGAGCTTTCAAGGATGAATAGGAAATTGCCAAGAGAAGATGGAGGCTTGAAGGGGGCATTCCAGGCCAAAGATAGTGCGTTTGTGAAAGCATGGAAGTTGAATGAGCATGGTGTATTGGAAAACCAAAAGTCATTCAAGATGGCTAGATCATCAAGGAAGTAACAGGAAGTAAGGCTGGAGAAGTAGGTGTGTCCGATCATGGAAAGTCTTCATGTCGTGCTAAGGAACATACACTTTACCCTAGAAACAGGTGCTTCCCAAACTTAAGGCAATTTTCAACTTTTTCCATTTCCATGCACCACCGGTAATACTATTTACTATTTACTTAACTATTTTATTTTAAAAGACTCACTTTAGAACATTTAATCTTGCCCCAATAAAAAATATATGAGAAACCATGGGTTGGATTTGCTAGTTATATATTTTTTTCTGATACACATTAAAATATATGCAGAATTCTGAAAGGTAAAAGAAAAAAGTTTTCTCTAGATCATGTACAAATGATCCCCTGGACCACCTGGGACAAGTGGGGCACACATTGGGAGCAATCCTGACCTCCCTCCCCCAAATTAGCAAAGCTTGGGTTCATAGCATGAGAGTGCAGGGTCAGATCACTCTGGTGGCTTGTTGCACTAGGCATGGTCAGGAGAAGGGCAAAGGTGGAGCCCAGTTCTGGAACAGGCAAGAAGTAACAAAGGTCTGGACTCACACTAACAGTGGATAAGAGGAGAGGCTGCCAGGTCTCAGAGGAAGACTCAACAGTAAACACTTGTTGAATGAATGGATGGATGGGTGGGTGGGTGGATGGATGGATGAGTGAAAATTTTAATTGTGAGGGAAGGGAGAGAGAAGAGCAGACATTGACTCTAGTTTTGAGTTTGGGTTACTGGAGAGATGGTAGTATCACCAAGAGAAAATGGATGAGAGAAAGGGGAGCCTCTTTGCAAGGGTGAAGGGTAGTGCGAAGTGTGCTTAGCTGACTGTGAGGTCCTTGTGGAACATTCAGGTAGAGATAGAGCAGTTAAATGTTAGTTTAATTGGGGAATAGAGATGTGAAGGCTAAGCCTATGGAAGTCTGTAGATGTGTCCTTTACTGCCAAAGGAGAGGGTATAGAGTGAGAGTAGATGCAGGCCTGAGTCAGAGCTCTGAAGAAAGGACATTTGCAGATAAGGGGCAATGGAAGAGGTGCTTTCTTCTTCCGTAAGGATCTTCCAGGTGACCTTAGGATAGACCTACCTCCTGTGGTTGGGCCTCACCTCCTCCCTTAGACCACCAGATGTTTCCTGTGCTTATCTCCTGGGCAGCCAGGGCCGAGAGGCAAACCAGTCCTTTCTCTAGTTAGCCCAGTGGGACTAAGTGTTCAACCAAGGCTTCTGGGACTGCCTAAGGATGATGAGTGAGCAGGTGCAGTGCTGGGGAAAGGCAGGGTGCAGGAGGTGAAGTGGGTCAGGAGGTGGAGTGGGAAAGAGAGGGAGAAGTAGTCCTGAGGCCACTTCCTCATGCTGCCAGAAGCTGGTCTAGCAGCTACTGCTTCTAGGATGACCCCAGACTGGAGCTGGCATTGGAGATGTAGAACGATTTCTAAGAAATGAAATAGCAGCTTGTAAGTGTCCCGAGCTGTAGTGCCAGCACTTATGAGGAAAGTGATCCTCAAGCTCCTGTACTGGGCTGCAGAGTATCTCCACTTAACACCTGTGGGTCCTGAGCCTCCAGCTCTGTGGCAGAGAAGCAGGATGCTATGAGGTGGTGGCTGGGCCATTCACCTAATGGTGGGTTCAGAAGAGTATGTCCCCAGAAGATTCCAAAGACACTTCAGTGTCCAGAATACCTGCTGTTAGCTGGGGCCCCACAGGGGCCCAAATTAAGCCCACCTAGGAGGTCAAATCAAGCCCAGCTCTGTCAGGTGGACCCCAGTGACAGTCACCATGCCTGGAGCACATTCCAAGTTGTTTTCCTGTAGCTTCCTTTGCTCCGACACCCTGCGAGACCCCCGTTCTAGGGCTGCTTCTAGAACTGGCTGGCCCTGGACAACTCCCTGTAGCCCCTGGGCCAGCTGAGTCCCCAGGAAAAGGCAGAGACAACCCTCTGGTCCTGAACTTAGCAGGCTTTTGGCAAGACACCAATCTGTGTGTTGCTTTCTTATGGTAAACTTGAGTGAAACTTGGCAAAAACTTTCCTTTCCTTCCCATTGGCCTGATTGGTGGATGCTGGCCTCCCAAATGGGTACAGAGAGAACCAGGGGCTTCTTCTGTGAGGAGGGACAATGAGAAGGGAGACAAGGGGGTACTATCAAGATGGATGGAGGAGGGCAGGGAAGGTACCCCTGGCCCTAGTGCATGTGGCCTGATCAGAGGTAGCAGTGGAAGATGCTTCCTAAGTGGCCGAGGATTAGGCAGGAGGGAAAACAGTTGTTGTTGGTGGTGGTGGTGGAGTGGATGGGACAAGAGTAGTTTCATCCACATTGCTCTTGCACTGCTTGGGAAGGTGAGCTAGGAAAAGTTGTCTCCAGATTCTGTCTCCCTGATTTCCATACTGTCAGCATCCAGGGAGAGGCTGTTGCGGGGGAACTATGCCAGCACCCTTGAGTTCATGTCTGGAGAAGGCCAAGTGATGGCACAGGGCATGCCCAGGGTAGGAGGGCAACTGGCTCAAGGCTGGCATGTGTTCCTCTCACCCATGCAGTGAGGAAAGCTCTCCTCCAGGGCTGGGGCAGGAGGCGGGGGCAGGGCATTACACAGCAAGAAACTGATTTGTCTGGATCATTCTATGCATGCAGCATATGAGGTAGAGCCAGGAGAGGTGTAGGTGTACAGTGCAAGATTGGAGGGGGGCTGCTGGGGGAGATGAGGGTTTGAATAACAAAGGAGTCTCCCTAAAGGATAAGCCATGCATGGTTTCAGGTCTCTGCCTACTGGATCCAGACAGAAAGCACAGTCCTAGCAATAAACTTCACATTGCTCACTTCCCTGATGGTCCAGCCACCCTTCAGAGGCTACATGGGGTTGCTGGCAAAGAGGCTGGCCCCTGCCAGCTCAGGGAGCTCTGACTTATGCAATTCAGGCTGATGCAGGAGCAGCGGAGCTGGGAGTTCACCCACATCTCCATCGGATTCTCCCCGCCCCCTGCCAGCCCCTGCAAGTCACGCCAAGGGTCAGGGGTCCCATGCGGCTGCAGCTGGGGAGGCCCTGGCTGTAGGAGCCCCAGAAAAAGGAGGGAAAGGAAGAGAGTACCTGTTGCTGAATGCATCCTGCTTTGGCGCTTACTCCTTGGTTGCTTGTGGTGAGAGTTGCCCATCATTCTGTTCTGGACAGGCAGCCGCTCGGTGGCTGCCTCCTCCTCCTCCTCCTCCTCCTCCTCCTCCTCCTTCTCCTCCTCCTCCCCCTCCTCCTCCTCTTCCTCTGCCTGTGCTCCTCCCCAGATGCTTACATCACCTCAGCTTTGCTTCTCACACACATGGCTCATCCAAATCCCACTTGTGCCCCTGGCACACGATTGTCCAGAACTGACCCTCTCACTTGGACTAGAGCTTGCTAGGAGCTTCTCTCAGCCTCTCTCTCTCTCTCTCTCTCTCTCTCTCTCTCCCTCCCTTCCTCCCTCCCTCCTTCCCTCCCCCTTCCTCAGTCTCTCTCTCCCCCCCTCCCTCTTGCTTAGTGCTCTACTCAGGTCGAGCAGCGCAGTTTCCAGGAGAACTCTAGCGAGCCCTGAGCATGGCCCCCGCCCCATCTGCCTCCGCAGCCAGGGCGAGCACAGGCACCCTCAGGGACCCAACTCGCCCGCCCTCACAGTCCCTGGCTGCTTCTGCTCTCAGAGCTGTCATTTCTGCTGCCGCTCCTCGCTCATCTGCAGAAGCTTGCAGGAGCGAGGGGCCAATAACAGAGCCTAATCCGGGAGTGTGACAGGGACCAGTGAAGGAATGTGCTACCCAGGAATTCCAAGTGATACAGCTCCCTGCTCCACTGGGGGACGGATCCAGTTCTGTAAATGACAGCTGCCAACAGACTCTGGGCTCGGGTCCTGACAGACCTGGGGGAAATTTGGGCAGAGCACGAGGCTGCCAGGCTGTAGGCTTGGAGCAAACACAGTCAGATGCCTCTCGCATGCCTGCTGTGGCCACCAGGTATACCTGCCTCCTCGTCAGACACACTTGAAGCCTCACTCTGTTCTCCCCTCCCTTGCCTGCTTTGCCTTCCCAGGGGGAGGGCCAAGCTGCAGCCCAGAGATTCACTGCCTGGAACTGGGACCTTCGGCAGCCAATAAGAGGGCTCCTTCCATGAGTGCCACTGTAATTCCCACACACACACCCTCTCCCTCCTACCCCCTCTCCAAACACATGCAGCTGCTCACTGCAAGTGCTGCAGCCCTGTGGGATAAGTGACACGGGGCAGGTTGTGCTGACTCAGCTGCTCACTCCAGCCCTAACAGCCTGGCGGCGAGGAAGCGCCATGGTTCCTGGAATCAATGGTGCTGGAGCTAGGCAGCCTTGAGTGACTTCACTTAACTTAGTGGAGTTGTGGGACTGTCCAACCTGATGTCATTGGATTCATGCTCACAGAGACAGAAGACCTGTCTGTCATAGTCATGGCCACAGAGCACTGTGAGTACAGGGTTGGCTAGAGCCTTGGCCTAGCAGACTTGGAGCACTGCGCCACCCAGATAGCAGAGCCTTCTAACTTTGGGGCACGAGGTCTACAGTGGGATCCATCTGTCCACCTGTCCATTCATCCATCCATCCATCCATCCAATCACCCACCTACCTACCCACCAAATCATTGCCATTCTTTCAAGTTCTCGGGGATCTACTCTGGCCAGGTGGGCCTTATGCTAGGTGTTGGGTACACATATGTTGTGAGTCACCATCTACAAGGGCTAACTGACAGACACATCCACAGAGTGTAACAGTACCATAGGATCACTGCTATACCAGGAAAAAGATCCACATGTGGGAGCACCAAGAAAAGCTTCTTCAGTTTGGAAGAGTTGGAGGACACCCACCTAGAGGAAGTTATACTTGGACTGGGTTATGAAGGATGAAGAAGAGTTGGCCAGACCCAGAAAGAGAAAGGACATGCTGTTAAATATTTGGAATACTAGGATGCCCTGGGTGGCTCATTTGGTGAAATGGCTGCCTTGGGCTCAGCCACCAGATCCCAGGACCTGGCCCCGTGTTGGGCTCCCAGCTCAGCAGGGAATCTGCTTCTCCCTCTCCCTCTGTCCTTCCCCCTGCTGGTGCTCTCACTAGCTCTCTCTCAAATAAATAAATAAAATCTTAAAAAATAAAATTCTGGAATATTCCCCCTGCTAGAAACCCTTCCTGCCAGGCCCCCAACCATCAAGGATCTCTCAGTTTTCTTCAACAATTCCACACACATCACTGAAGCTTCACCCCTGTGCCAGAATGAGACTACAGAGGGAGGTAGACACTGACTTCAAGGCTCCCCAGCCTAGTTGGAGAGACATAATTTACAGAAAAGTCACAGGATGGTATGATCTTTGCTTAGGCCTTGTAGCTCACTGTGGAATGTGGCAGGAGGCCTCCAAGGAGACCTCCTGGAGGCCAAAAAAGAGGGCTTGGGAAACAGAGGTCCCAGAGCAAGTGTAACAGGCTAAAAGGGAAGCATCTTGGGAAAATAGATGTATGACCATGGTCATGGGAGAGGTTTATGTATGTGGTAAAAACCTTGAAGGTAAGGTTTAGGGAACATCTGGTCCCTGCCCTCTTCTCTACTTGGGGTGGGTCCTAGATGTGAGTTTTGGTAGGTTCAAGGTTGTAAACATGGCCTGAAGAGAGGGTGAAAGAGACAGAACTATGAGATCTGGAGATGGTTCTAAAAGGCACAGGCCAGGGGCACTTGAGACTTCCATTAACTAAGGGGCACCAGGCAGATACAGTAGGCACCTTGCTAAAAAGTGCTTCTCAGGGTGTCTGGGTGATACAGTCTGTTAAATAGGACTCTTGGTTTTGGCTCAGGTCCTGATCTCAGGGTCATGAGATCAAGCCCTGTGTCAGGCTCTATACTCAGTACAGAGTCTACTTAAGACTCCTTCCCCCTCTGCTCCTACCAACCCCACCCCTTTGTACTCTCTCTCTCTCTCTCAAATAAATAAATAAACCTTTATTTATTCATGAGAGACAGAGAGTGAGGCAGAGATATAGGCAGAGGGAGAAGCAGGCTCCCTGTGGGGAACCCAGTGTGGGACTCGATCCCAGGACCCTGGGGTCACAACCTGAGTCAAAGGCAGATGCTCAACTACTGAGCCACCCAGGTGCCCCAATAAATCTTTTTTAAAAAAGTGCTTCTCATCCCCTTCTCACCTTCTCTACCTACTGTTCCCATATCCTACAGCTCCTCAAGCTTCAGCTCTAACCCTATAACTCCATTAAAGCCTTCTCGCCATCCACTCTGAGTCTGCAGGGCTCACTCCCTTTCTCTGAGTACCTTCAGCCTTGGCTATCTGAGCCACTCAACTTGTCCCTAAACATAGATGTCTTGAATTTGTTAGAAATCTTCCATGGGCTCATGAACCTTCTCTACTCTTGGCAGCTTGTGAATTGCTCGAGGGACGTGTCAGAATTTGGACCCTCGAGGGTGCCCTATGCAGGGCCTGGCACAGAGGACATCTTGGTTAGTTTTTGCTGATAAATCGGTATGGACCACGCTACCCTGCCCATGCAGACCTTCTCTCATCCTCTTCCTCCTACTTCTCCTTTGCTCCCTGACAACCCCTCCAAAGCTTGGTCCTCCTGCTCCTAGCAACTCAAGATATTCTCAAAATATTCTCATTCCTTTTGACTTATCAGGGTGGACACCCAGGCTGTGTGTGGTGCAGGTGGCAGCAGTTCTAATGGATCTACTGCTGCCAGACCACTACCCGTGGAAAGGTGCTAGGGAACTCAGCTATCCCTTGTGCTGAACACTGTGCTCAGGCTTATGGGTATTATGGAGGGGGCTAGGTCCCCTGTGGTGTCTTCATGTGGACTTTGGGGGGCAAGGAAAGGGCTTCTTTTCAGCACGTGCACAAGCCGAGCCAGGCCAGAAGCAGCAGTGTTTATGCAGGGAAGAGGACCAGGCTCCTCACCTGACTTGGTGCCTTTAGACATACCTGAAGAGGGGACAGAGGAGTCTGAGGCCTGAAATCAGCGCCCCTGGTGTCCATCTCCTCGAAGTGAAAGAGTTTAAGGCTCAGTGTTGTCCCCTGATCAGCCATGCTTAGCTGTACTCAGGGCTGGAGGACGGGGTGGAAAGGGAATGAGGTGGGTGGAACTATCTCCAGACTCCTCTAACAATGGACTCCAAGAGCTAGGAAGAGAGCCAGTGTGTCACTTCAGTTGTGCTCTCACTTCTCACAATCACCTGCAATGGGCCGATGTTGGGTCCCCATCCTGCAGAGGAGAAAATGGAGCTTCGGGAGGATGGTGGTGCTGGAAAATGGCATGGTCAAGGGCGAGAACCCATGTGAGGCTGACTCCAAGTCCAGCTCTTTGTTGCTCCACTGGCCCTGTCTGCCATGATCAGCACACACTCTATCCTGGTATGGGGAGGCTCCAGGGACGAGTTCCAGAAGGAGAAGTGAATTTGAATACACAGCCCTGACTCTGACTCAAGCGGGTCCTGACATTCCAGGCAGTCCACTCAGCGCCATGTCCTGGAGAAACTTCATCCCTTTCCATCAGTCACGGCTCACTCAAGCGTCAAGTACCAGCTTTTTTTCCAAGCCCCCCAAAATGCTGTCTTCTATTCCATCTGCTTGGAAGGGTTTCTTCCCCACCTCCAGCTCTGCTCGTTAAAAGCCGTATTCATCTCTCAAGATTCAGCATCCTCCTCCATGAAGCTTTCTCAAGCCTTAGCTTGCAGCCAGGAGCACACTCTCATCCTCAAGGCTACATCCTTTCTGTGACTGGTAGGGCCATTGCCTATGCCTCCTGTCCTGCTTCCAAGCCTCTTCTGATCTTCCCAGCTGTAAACAGCCTTTCCCCTGGGTTTACTCCCACCATACAATGCAATGGTCCCTGAAGTGTGGTACACATTTTGCTAGTGGTACATGAAGTAGTGGTATGGCAGGGAATTTTACATATCTGCAGACCATCTTTTTTATGTTTAATAGTCATGTATTTATTCTAATGCCTACTCGACTCCAATAATAATTGGAGGGAAAAAAAGTGTAATTTCTTGAGTATTCAAGGCTGAATTAAATGAGTTCAAGAAAAAGAATTTGCTATCTGTAAAGTGGATTGAATTACTTATCCCTTTCTTGTCAGCTGTTGTGAGGAGGTGTGCAATGATGGCTACAAATTGCTTTGAGGAGGGCTTCTGTAGTCCTGGTCAGGCTCAACTTTCTGACCTGGGTAATGGGTATATGGGTATATTCATTTTATGATCATTCACTGATGTGTGCACTTCAAAAAAAAGATTTTACATATTTATTTGAGAGAGAGCACAAGCAGGGTGGGGGGTGGACTGGGGGCAGAGAGAGAGAGGAAGAAGCAGACTCCCAGCTGAGCAGAGAGCCCAATGTGGGGGCTCAATCCCAGGACCTTGGTATCACAACCTGAGCCCAAGGCAGACACCTAACTGACTGAGCCACCCAGGTACCCCTGTGCATTTTTTGTGTGTGCTTTTGTGTATGTGTGTGTGTGTTGATTTCTCATAAAAAGTTTATTAAAAATAAAAGCCTGACACATAGTAGACCCTCACTCAAGGTAAGTTGCATGCTTCATATATTGGACTCAAGGACCCACTAGAAGGGTGTTGATGCCTCTGACATCCAAGGAAGGGTGGGTTTAGATGTATAGAAAGTAGGTTTAGGGAGGGCAGTAGGCTATGGAATTGTGATTTGAGGCACGTTTTCTTCTTTAGCTCCTGTCCCGGTAAGAAAGCCAGAGAGCCTTCTGAGAGCCTGTGCTGATGAGTAGCAGGCCAAGACCAAGAGGGTGGAACCAGCCAAGACTTGGATCATAAACAAGCATACATCCCAGAGGATAAGCAGAGAGGCCAGCAAAAGGGACAGAGGGCTGGCCTGATGCTTTATGACCTTGGGCAGGTCCTGGGCCTCTCTGAGCCCCATTTCGTTTCCACCTGGGCAGTTAAATACATAGACCTAATTGCTCCTTAAGGGTCCTCTCACCTCAGATGCTCAAAGGGCTGTCCTAGGCTTTGACCTTAGTCAACAAGTTTGTTTTCAAATAATCTGAACACCCAAACTGTTCAAGGTTGCCGATGATTACAAGAATGAGGGACTCCAGCTGCTGCCTTCAGAGGGCTTCCAGGTCTGTTTTTCTTATATACTTCCTGCCTGGGGCTAGATGAGCACCACGGTTCACAGTAGGAGGGTCTCTGAGAGACTTTCAAAGGAAACCATAGCCAGGGTTGGAAATACACATGCCTCCAAAGGTCAGGAAGTGGAGCGGGACATTTGTGAAGTAGGCTGGGGGAAGCAATAAGGAGTGTCAGAGAACTGGAGCATTCATGCTGCCCACCTTCCCCATAGCCCCCACTGACCCCCAAAGCATTCATCCTCCAATCTGGGAAACTTCAATGCTGGTCAAGCTTAATCCATCTGTAGTCCACAGGCTATCAAGAGCTTGCCGCTTTGCTTCCTGTTGGCTGTGGCCACCAGTTATACTAGAGCCTATATTCCTATAGGTATATATTTCTGCATAAACACTATACATGTAATATCGCACCAATGGATTTTATAAATTATAAAACATAAAGAACTGTGTAACAAAAATACATGTGATTAGGGATTCTCATATTTCTATCCTGTACCCCAATAGATTATGCACCCAGTTTGGAGGCTGCAGGCCTTACACCCAGCTGATGGGAGAAGGACAAAAGAAGGGGACTGAGCACATGCGCTGTGCTCCGCTACCTTTCAGGACTTGTTCCCAGTGATATCATTCCCTCACTGAATAGATTTCACTGGGCCTGTTGTAGCTAGGTCCTGTGCTGGGCACTGGGAGATAGAGAGATGGACAGGACAGACAGAAGTAGTTGACAAGCCAGTCAGAAGAGCCAGACAATAACTCAAGGTGTAAATTATTGACGTAGGGCTGGTGTGATCAAAATGCTGGGGGTGGGAGAATTCACATGGTGATATGATGGTGATCGACGGGGATGAGTGTGGGGAGATAGTTTAGATCAGTGGTCTGGGAAGGTCTCCCTGAGCTAAGAACCAAAGATGTCAAGGAGCCAGCAGACGGAACAGAAGGTGCCAAGCCCACGAGGTGAGGAGAAACGATTCTGAGAAATGGAAAGAAGGCCAGTATGTCTAGGGTGGAGGAGGCCAGGGGAAAGTGGCCAATTTTATTTGAAGCACAATGGGAAATCTACTAGAGAGTTTTAAGCAAGGAAGCGATCGGATCTCATTGAAAATTTTCCAAGACCACCCTGTCTACTACAGGGACAGTGGACCAGAGGGGATTGGAGAAGAAATGGGAACGTCAGGAGGCTGTGATATTGGTTTGGGCAAGAGGCGGCAGACCAGGATGAGGCAATGGAAACAGTGAGTTCAGGCAAGCATAAGATGTGACCTTGTAACAACCCTACAATAATGCCCTTGTAAGGCTGCTATTATCTTCCCCACTGCACGTTTGAGGAAACTGAGGCCAAGTAAAGTTAAATAACTTGTCCACGATCACACGGCTTGTAAGTGATAAAAGCAGGATTCACCCAGGTCTGCCTGGTTTTCTTCCCATTCTACTTTAAATTCTAATTACATTTCCTGCTCCAGGGAATCATTCACCAGGACCATATAGGGTCTTCCTACTTCTACCCTGAAAATCGCTTGGCATCCTGAACAAAGAAAGGGGGGCTGCAGGCTGACCCAGCAATCAGCCAAGGGTCCATTCGTCCCGTTTTCCTAAACATGCTGAGTTCACCAGAGCTCTAACTAAGGGAAAAACCATTCTTTCCTTCGGAGGGGGAGTGGACAGGAGGAGGGTGGTGATGGTATATTTGGAAATAGAAAAATAAAGGCTGCCAATTTCTGCCTTCAAGGAAAGCCCAAGGGCACAGGCCAAGACAGGGGAAATGACTTGCCAAATCCCTCATAGCTCCCAAAGTTGTTCATGTGAAAAAGAAGACAGAATTGTTCCTCCCAAAGACATGAAGTCCTTTACAGAGCAGTTTGTTAGCAAAGCCTCGCATCCCTGTCACTATGCAAAGCACGCTGGAACGTTGCCATGGCAACAAGCAGCTGGATGCCTGAATTGGCTCAAGGCCTGTCTCAGCAGAGGCCCAACCTGTAGGGGCAGCTCCCAGAAAAGGGTCTGTGTTTGGGGGGGGGGGGCGGGGAGCTGGTTTTGCAGATGCTGATGAGGATCCCTGAGCTCGCTTCCAGGTTACCAGGGTCCAAAGCCTGTGTCTTCAGGAACTATTTCCTGTTGCCAGACATGCCGAATTTCCACAAACCACAGAACTCCAGGTTGGCATAACCCTGACCCTTTCCCCCAGTTCTCTTCTGGTGTGTTCCCCCACCCCACACACACCTTTCTTTTTTGTGTGGCTGGGAAAAGGAAAGAAAAGGGAAACATCCACCTGCTGTAAGACAAAACTCCCTTGTGTTACAAGAAGAAACTATAGCCCAGAGAGGGAAAGTGACAGGCTGAAAGTTGCAAGGCCTTGGCGATGCCAGAGTCAGAGCACAGCTTCCCTGACTCCATGTGTGAGTTTCACCAGTGTATACTTCTTTCCCTGGGTACTTGGGAGGGAGGAAAGTGATTCGGTATTGATGGAGGCCCTCCCAGTACATGCTGTGCTCCATTCTTCCAGCTATTCCTCATAGCTTGTCTGCACCCCAGACTTGCAAGACAACTATTATTATCCTCATTTCACATGTTAGGAAATGGAAGCTCAGATAGGTTAAGGGGTGAGCTGTGGGTCACACAGCTAGACAGAGTGGTGTTAGACTCCACCCTGGTCTTTGCACTTCACCACAGGGCCCCACGCTCCTGATCCCACATGCGCTTCACTGCCTCCAGTATGAACAAGACACACCACTGCAAGTGATTCTAGACACTGTCCCTCCCCTGCCACTTATGACAAAAGAGTGTTCTCCAGTAGATCAACAAGCTGCCAACCAGTAAAGACCAGCCACTGATGTGTTTCTCCGAGCCTCAGGTTCTGCATCATTAAAGTGAGGGTAACTCTAGTTGGAGGTTGCTGAAGGGGTGAAATGAAAATGTGTATAAGGTGGGCAGGGCGGGGCGCCTGGGTAACCCAGTAGCGGCTGCCTTTGGCTCAGGTCATGATCCCGGGGTTCTGGGATTGAGCCTCGAGTGGGCTCCCTGCCCAGGGGAAAGTTTGCTTCTCCCTCTGCCCCTCCTCCTGGCTTGTGTGCGCTCTCTCTCTCTCTCTCTCAAAAGGTAAAAAATAAAATTTAAAAAGTGGGAAGGGCAAGGTCTGGTGCACAGCAAGCACTCAATAAATGTTAGTTACTGCTAAGAGTATTCCCTTTAGGAACCAGTTCCAGTTCTGCCACGTCAATGACACCAGACCTTATTTGATGCAATTTCAGTTTCATTTCCCGGTCATCCACTCATTGCTGGCTGCCAGCACCTGGAGTTAAATTCCTTCTGCCAGAGGAGAAGAGGGCCTCAAGACAAGGTGATACCGAGCCAGTCCTCAAATAATGAAGCGATGTTTGCCAGTAAGATGAGGGTTGGAGAGAGGACATTCCAGGCAGAGGACATTAACAGCAAGAGCCTAAAGGTATGAAGGTACCTGGTGTTTGGGGACAAAGAGTGATCTAGTACAGTGAGGCAGAAGATGAGATAGTCAGGAGCAGACCACGGAGGACTTGTGTGTCAGGAGAAGGGGTGATGGATTTTATCTTGAAGGTGACAGGGAACCACGAAAGCTTTTAGGTGAGGGAGGTCAGCATGGGGGCTACAAGGTGGAAGGCTGATTCGAGAGAGGCAAACAGACTGGTCAGAGGTGGTGGGAAGGTGTGGGGTGAGAAGGGTTGAGGGCTGAGGATGAGTACCAGAGTGGGAAGGAACAGTGGAGGAGATAACCTGAAGATAGAATGGGTAGTGCGCTCTCTAAATTAAGGAGCCCTGGGAGAGGCATAGGAACAGGGAGGAGAGGAGAGAGCTCAGCTTGGCCACTGTAGGTGTGTGGTGCCTCTGGGCACATTGTCCACAAGGTCAGGGCCGAGACAGAAATGGAACAGTCCCCAGCTCTTGGAAGTCCAGCTGACCCTTGACAACGTGAGGGTGAACTTCATGGGTCTGCTTCCGCGAGGATTATTTTTGATATAGTAGAGAAGTGCAGCTGTGTTTTCTCTTCCCTGTGACTGTCTTAATGATGTTTTCTTTTCTTTATTCTAAGAACACAGTATATAATCCATATAAAATACAACATAGGCAATAACTGTTTAAGTTATCAGGAAGGCTTCTGGTCAACAGGAGGCTATGAGTTACGTTTTGGGGAAGTCAAAAGTTGTATGTGGATTTTCAGCTATGTGGGGGGTTGGTGTCCCTAACCCCCATGTTGTTCAAGAGTCAACTGTGTATGAAGAGTGGATGGGACAGTCCGGTTTGAGTGGGGAGACTGGGGAGAGAGGGAGCTCTGATGTTTAAGCTTTAGTGTCATGATTGTTTGTGTTTCTCCCCTGCCCTGCAGTGGCAGCCTTCCTGACTCACTACTCCAACATTTATGAAGATGCAGAACAGGGCACTCCTGCAACACGGTGAGCAAAGATTGCTCAGGCTGTCACGCATAGGGCCTTAGTGATCCAGGTGGGCAGCTGACACCCTTGTCTCAAAGATTTTCTGGGAGAGGGACTCATGATAATTCCAATAGGTCACACCAAATTAAGGAGCAGGCAGAGAAAGCCTTCAGGTCTCAGCAAGCTGTTGAGCTCATGGTGGCAGAAACAAGTCTTCTAAAATTCTGATTTGTGCTTGAAAGTTCAAATTTTGTCTTTGGTAACAAAACTGTGGGCTGTTTTCCTTGAAGTGACAGGCTCACTTCGTTCACTTTTGAGAAAACGCCTGCCAACTACTCAAGCCTGAATAACCATAGTTCATCGGTCCTTCTTTCAAACACAAAGGATGTTCCATGGAAAAAAGAGACCTATTGAGCTCACACCTCCAACAACTGCACAAACACTTTTCCTCCAGACAGCCCTCAGACTTCAGCAAAACAGCACAAGTGCTCTACATGTTCTTCCCATTTCGTTGCACAGATTATTTTTAAAAAGATTTTATTTATTTATTCATGACACACACACACACACACACAGAGACAGAGAGAGAGAGAGGCAGGCAGAGACACAGGCCCTGGGCTGAAGGCGGCGCTAAACCGCTGAGCCACCTGGACTGCTCAGATTATTAAAAAGACTTGAATTCAATGATCAAGATTTAATTTTAAAAATAACATTTTTTTTACTGGGTTATGAAAGCCATTCTTGGATAAAACTGGCTTTCCTGGCCCCTGAGAGTGTGTGGTGGTGAGGTACGCATTGACCAGTGGTACAGGTGGGTGCTACCACTTTTATTTACTAAGGTGCCAGTAGTTTTGCTCTGGGTGCAAACATCAACCTAGTGAAAAAGGCAAATGATGTCTTCATATTAACCTGAAAATCGCTCTGATCTTGTGCACCCCCTGAAAGGGCCTCAGTAACTCCTAGAGGTCTACGGACCACTTTTTTAAAAGTTTATTCATGAGAGACACACATAGAGAGAGAGAGAGAGGCAGAGACACAGGCAGAGGGGGAAGCAGGCTCCATGCAGGAAGCCTGATGTGGGACTCGATCCCGGGACTCCAGGATCACGCGCTGGGCTGAAGGCAGGCGCTAAACCACTGAGCCACCCAGGCATCCCCTGCAGACCATGCTTTAAGAATTGCTGGTTTAGAGGGGCTCCTGGGTGGCTCAGTGGGTGAAGTATCTGCCTTCAGCTCAGGTCCTGATCTCAGGGTCCTGGGATGGAGCCCCGCTCCGGGCTCCGGAGTAAATAAAACCCTAAGAAAAAGAACTGCTGGTTTAGAGAGATTCTTGCCCAAACCCATAGGGGCAAGTTAGGGAGGGTTTATTGTAGCATTCTTTGGGGTCACAGGGAGTTGATGAGACCAAGATGCCTGGTCTTAGAGGAGCACAGAGGTAAACTGGGGTAGGTGTGTACAGTCCCCAGAAGTTGATAAAGTAGATGTGCATGTAGCAGCATGGAGAGACCTCAAAAACAGAGTGTTGAGGGAAAAAAGATATAGAATATCATCTATGAATCAACGCCTTTTCTGTCCATTAAAAGCATGCATAAATATATTTTCAAAGGCACCTGTATTTCTGAGACACATACCAACCTACTAGAGAGAGGATGTGAGTGGGGATGAAAGATAAAAAGGAAAAATAAAATCAAACAAAAAAAAGAACATAAAGGCCCTTGCATGGATAGATGATCATGTGTAGAGCAGTATATTTAACTGTGCCCTTGAGTGCAAATAAGGACAGAGTAAATGGGAGGCAGAAAATAGTCTACTCTTTCAAGAGTACATTAGTACTCTTGAAACATTAGTGAATGTTTACATTAGTGAAAGGGGAGGGGGTATTGCTGGAGAGTTCCAGAGAAGGAAGTGGGTGAGATAAGTGCTTTTTGCCTCCCATCAGTGTAGCCAAATGTGTGCTAGCTTGGGTTACCACTGGCCTCCTGATTTCTGAAGGTCACAGAACAAGGCTCTGAAAGGTAGGGAGAGCATGGGAGGAGGTCTCCAGTTGCTGGTTCTTATTTTTTTTCTGGGAAGTAGAAGATGAAATCATTGCCTAGAGGTAGATGGGATGTAGCTGGGGCATGACGATCCAGGGAATATGTGAAGCAGCTGCCCTAGAGATTAGGGGAAAGGAAAAGTATTTCTGGGGGATCCCTGGATGGCTCAGTAGTTTAGTGCTGCCTTCGGCCCGGGGCGTGATCCTGGAGTCCTGGGATTGAGTCCCATATCAGGCTCCCTGCATGGAGCCTGCTTCTCCTTCTGCCTGTGTCTCTGCCTCTCTCTCTCTCTCTCTCTCTCTCTGTGTGTGTGTGTGTCTCTCATGAATAAATAAATAAAATCTTATTTTAAAAAAGTATTTCCAGGCAGCACTGACAGTCCATCTGGAGACTGAGGGACACCTGAGATGGATGGCAAGAAAATTGCCTTGATTTTCTGTTTATGTATTTAGTCAATCAATTAGTCAACAGATATTTATTGAGTCTCTATTATATGCCAAGAACCTTGTAAGGTACTTGGGATACCATAAGGAATAGAATAAGCATATTTTATATAAAATGAGGATATTTTATATCCTTATGGACCTGCCAGTCTAGTGTGAGGAGGTGGGGTGGGGGGGAGATGTTACGTAAGCACACAGAAACAAATAATGCATCATAATAATGTTGAGGAAAGAAGGCACAGGGTGCTGACTCTACTGGTGAGGGTTAATGCAGTCTGAGGAGCCTTTTGGTAACCAGAGATCTTCATTTCCAAAGGCTGCACAGCGTCCCACTACAGGGACGCTCCCTGATTTACCTAGCCAATCCCTTACTGGGTTCACCCTCACCCCATTCTTTCCACATCATAACCCATATTTTGATGCCCATCTCCATGCATGCATCTTTGGGCATTCCTTTCATTATCTCCTCAGGTTAAAGGGCACACACATTTTTAGAGCTTTAGAAACATTGCCATACTGCCCTGCAGAAAGGTAGTACTATTGGTTTACACGGGAAAAAGTCTGCTTTAAAAAAAGCGGGGAGGCACCTGGGTGGCTCAGTGGTTGAGTGTGTCTGCCTTAGGCTCAGGTCATAATTCCAGGGTCCTGGGATGGAGTTCTGCATCAGGATCCCCACAGGGAACCTGCTTCTCCCTCTGCCTTTCTCTTTTCTCTGTGTGTCTCTCATGAATAAATAAATAAAATCTTTATAATAATAATAATAATAATAATAATAATAATAATAAGTTAACAGTAGTCAGATCCAGGTGGTAAAAAAAACCTGCGAAGATTTTTTTCTTTTCTAAATTTTCTGGATTTAAATTTCCCATTTCCCCACCTTCTAACAACTCTTACGCATATGTGTGTTACTCACTTAAAAATATTTTTGAGTTCTTAATGTACACATACATACAACATAAATATTCAGTGACTACAAAGAGAATTCAGAGAAAAGGGAGTCTCTTTGACCCCTAGACCGCTTCTTAGGCATCCTGCCAGAAATGTTTTGTGCATATACAAGAAATTAGATGGTGGCATGAGATTATACGCATTCTTCTTTTGCACCTTACACTTTTTGTTTAAGACAAAGAGCCACCACATTTTATCGAAGACTGCATAGTATTATTCTATGGTTATTTGAGCTATTTCCTCTACAAAAATATGTAATATTTATTTAACAATGATAATAAGAAAGGTGGAAAAAAGAAGAAAAAAGACCATCTACTGAGGTTAAAATATGCCTCCATTTGTTCAGGTAACATGCTGGGTTACAGAAAAAAAAAAAAAAAAACCTAAGAAATTTAGTTTCCAGGGCGGGCAGGGAGGAGGAGGGGTGGGCAGGGGAAGCAGAGTTTTTAGTCTCAAGGTTTGGAACACCTGTGCTTTTAATAAACAATTGATTTGCTTTTATCTGCGAATCCCATGACTGATCATGCCCCCCCTTTCTGTTATCTGCCGTGAAAGCTTACAGCCAAATTTTGGGACTCACATTTATCAAGAAAGGACTTCCTGACCTTCACTTTGTGTCAGGACTTCTTCACTGGTAATCCTTGTTCTCCTCTTGCCTCATCTTTCTCTCGTACATCTAATTTAGGCTCTTTCCAAGTACTGGGTGTAACTTTGTAAGCCACCCTAAATTCTTTCTGGAATAAATCAAGGTACAAAGATTTTTTTATTTTTATTTTTTATTTTTTTTACAAAAATTGAGCTAAATGTTCGGTTGTCTCGCCAACGCAATCCTCAGGGGAGATGGGCAAGACACAAGCAGGCGATGCCTCGAGAGAATAACAAAAACCTAACTGGAGGTCAATCAATTGCCGGGCTACAGGCATCAAAGCTGAGGTCTTCAGCTTCTAAATGCGCAAAGCAATTTAGCGCTTGAGTTCCCATGGCAACCATGGCCGGGCACTCGGGCGAAGATTCAGGAGTTCCTGCCTGGCGGTTGCTGCGGGGCTCTAGCTGCTGGCCGCGTGACTCCGCTCAGGCTCTGGAGTTTAGATTCTCAGGGACTTTGCATCAACGGGAGTTCTGGAGTCGGGCCTAATTGAAAATGCAGTTGCCGAGAAGAGGTGAAAAGTATACATCGGAGACGCAGTGCCAGCGAGGTAGCCCTCGAGTATCAGAGGTTCCTACCCACTTTTCTCTTCCTCGCTCTCCCTGCCGCTAAGGAGGTTAGGAAGCGGGAGATAGGACATCAGTGGGAGGGATCCACAGCAAGCTGCCCTTTCTCAAAGGGGCTAAGGGAGTGACTGGAGTATCGTCAGGGGAACGGCTGCCCTCATTAGCATTTTTAAAGCCTCAACTGGATTGATTGCTTTGGCCTCTCCCGGAGAAAGGTTGTGTTACGCGCAAGAGGAGGGGCCTCGGCGTGGGGGCTTGGAGAGGGTAACCCAGGAGTAGAAAGAGACAAGGTCGGTGAACGTCCCCTGGCCACTAGGGGAGAATTCCTAGTGATCCGGGAAGAGGGAAGAAGACTTTCTCCGCATTAAGAAAACACAAAGGAAAAAAGCAACATATTTGAGTGTCGTTAAGAAAAACTGCAGAAGCGGCTGGGGGAAGAGAGTTGGAAAATGTCCTGTTTATTGCACAGGGGAGATGGGGTGGGGTGGAATGTCTCCCAAAGCTTACTTAAAGACAACCAATTTAAAAATAAATAAATAAAAGCAACCAATTTAGAACAACCTGTCAAAATTGTACTTGGAGGGGCACCCAGGGGGCTTAGTCAGTTAAGCGTCTGCCTTGGGCTCAGATCATGCTGGGGTCCTGGGATCCAGCCCGGCATCAGGCTCCCTGCTCCATGGGCAGCTGGCGTCTCCCTCTCCACCACTTGTGCTGTCTTGCATGCGCGCTCTCTCTCATAAATAAATAAATAAATAAATAAATAAATAAATAAATACAATCTTTAAAAACTGGTACTGGAACCTGTCACTGACCTCTGCCAGCAAGAGGGCTCTGCTTCCCATACAGAGTAGAGAGAAGAGTATGGCAGGGAACACGTTGCAGCATCTCCTTGGGAAGAGGGCTATGATAGAGCCCGACACCCAGAGCAGACCTGGCCTAGGGTAAGAAAGTGCTCAGTGAGACCTTGCTGAGGAGCCTCTGAGGTTCTCTTCATGACAATCAAGTCCTTAGGTGCAGTCCCTGCCCCCAAACAGCCTTCAAGGGACTTAGCTGGGACCATTCCTATTCTGCACTTCTGTAGATGGCAGGGCTATTTATTTCTCCCACAGACATTGCTTGAGACCTCTTATGTTGGGCATGAGATGGGAGTGGAGGAGTGGACCCCCAAATGAGAAGCTCATTATGAAGACTTCTCAGTCCATTGCAGGAGATAATATGCAACTTGTGAAACAAGCAGCTTTTGAGATGGGCTTTGAAGATTGAGTAGGAGTTCGATAGGCAGAGATGTAGTCAGGGTGAGTATCAGAATTGGAAGTAAAGGCAAAGATATGAGAATGGGTGGGATAATATCTAAAACCCTTTTCAGCTCTCCCAGTCTATGATTCTGAACTTCATCCTCCTCCTAAGCAATAGTACTTCCATGAAGTCATGGATTTGGTATGCTACTAATAGTGTCCTCTGATAGACAGAAAAATAAATACACAAGCATTCAAATAAAAGGAAACATTCATTCATACCTCTCAAGGGCATTTTGCTTAATGCCCTTAAGCATGGGGCATTAAGTGGTGGGGGTTCCACATTTGGGGAAATTGTGCCAACAGTAATAAGGAACTACTGAAGGACCTATCTCCACAACTGAGAAGATTGGAGGGGGAGAGCATGGAGGCAGGCAAACTGGTCAGAGGTTCCCACAAGAATCCAGTGAAAGGGAATGGGTCCCTCGACTCAGAAGAAATGGCCCAGAAGCCTGGGGTGTATGGGGAGAAGCGATGATTAGACTACAGAACAGGTTCCGAATTTCTAGTTTGCTGCACATAAATTTGGATGGGGCAGGGCTTACATTCAATTCTGGCCATTATGTTCTTTGCAACATTGAGGGGTATTGTTTTACATTTCCCTTCTCCAATTTGGGACACATTGTTATGGTTGTTTAAAAAGGTGCCAATCTGACTGGGCAATGGCAGGAAATGTTTTCCCACAGGAAAGGCTCACATCAGATCCCTGCTGCCTTTCACAAGTAGAAATCAAGCCTCCTCCTACAGAGGACAGGAGTGCCAGACCACAGTGGCACCTTCAACAGGCGTTGAAGAAAGAAAATGTTCCTGGGGCACCTGGGTGCCTCAGTTGGTTGAGCATCCGACTCTTGATCTAGGCTCCGGTCATGATCTCAGGGTCCTGGGATGGAGCCCCATATCAGTCTCCATGCTCAGCATGGAGTCTTCTTGCGATTCTCTCTCTCACGCTCTCCCTTGCCCCTCCTCCACTGTGAACACTCTCTCTAAAATAAATAAATTTTAAAAATCTTTAAAAAGGGAGAAGCAGGCTCCCTGCAGAGACCCCAATGTAGGACTTGATCTCAGGACGCAGGGATCACGACCTGAGCCAAAGCAAGATGCCCAACCACTGAGCCACCCAGGTGCCCCAAAAATCTTTAAAAAGTAAGAAAGAAAATGTTCCTTTTTGATTAGTAGCTCTGGAATGGAGTGTTCTGCAGAGGGCCCGGGGGTAAGGGAGGAAGCAGGCAACACGTTTCCAACTCTGTCATCTGAGCAGCCTGGAATGAAAGCCCAGAGAGATGGGTCGTTCTGGAGAGACCACCACCTACCTGCCTTTTCTGTTTGCAATCTGGAGGGAGCCAAGATTGACCTGTCAGTGATGTGGAAGAAGCAAGAGAGAGAGGAGGGTCAGGTGGGAGATGACCATGTGGCATAACAGTGGCTAGGTCTTGCAGTGGCTGCAAAAACAGAGACGGAGGGCAAGGTGTGGAACGTTGATGATGACTTAGGGAAAGAGGGTCTCTCATACACTCTTGGGTGAATGTGGATCAGTTTCATGACACTTACACATACCTCTCAACTCAGCAATCTGACTTCCAGGCAAATACGAGATTTCTACATGTACAAGGGGTAATTACACAAGACTGTTCACCGTAGCAATGGTAATGGTAAAGAAGAGATACAATCTAAGTTTCTATCAGCAGAGGGCTTCGGAAAAGCGATTTTATTCTTCATGCGATGGTATACTATGTGGTGGTCAACACAAACAGCCTACATCTATAAGTTTAAAAGGAATAGAGACCAAAAAGATAAGACTGAATGAAGAAAAGAAAAAAGAAAAATTGCAAACAGCTCTTTCACACAGAATATCACTTATGACAGATTTGAAGTATATAAGACCCCGTATCACACATCACACACAGACACATAAACATGGCCCGGACATGTATCATGGTCAAGATAATGACCCAGTACTACACAATATATATTGTACATATACAATATACCTTACATATACCTTGCATGTAATACCATTAAAATCCCTCAAGATGCTGTCCTGTCCCTGTCCAGCTTGGGCTGGATTTCACCCTCCACCCCTCCACAGGGCACCCTGGCACAGTACACAAGTTGCAGAACCATACACGCTAGACAAGCATTCCTGACAACCGGGTTCTTCATAGTCTTTTATCATTCTGCAGCCTGCTGGAGGCACTGCCACCATCTTGGCTGCCATCTGTGCTTTGCAGCCCCTGCCAGGCCTCCTTGCCCTGGATCGCAGGCAAGAAGTTCCATCGAGTCAAGACACAAAAATGGGTTCTAGGGTGAATTTTGAATATTATTCTATGTGCAAGGACTCTGATCTATTATCACGAACATCTCAACTGCCTCAGTTAGGGTGGTACCTGCTTCTCTAGCTTCCTGACAGAGGTCCAGTAAATTCTGAGAAGCTAGAGGCCAGAAACAAGCTGTTGCACCCCCTGGTGTGGCCTAAAGGAAATGCTGGCGACACTTCTGCCATTGTTCTGGGGGAGAAACAAAAGCCTCCTCCATCTCCATCTCCCCCGGGAGTTTTTGGGTCTGCCAGAACATCTGCATTGTCATCAGTAGGGATTGAACATTAGCAGCCTCCTCAGAGACCCTGGTGGGATCATGCTGTTCCTTCTCAAGCAAGAGAATACAGCCTCCTCATTCTGGGAAGGTAGGGACTGTTGGATGTGCACCTCTGTCACTCTGCCCTCCCACCAACAAAGTCACCTGCCTCTGCTTTTCACCAACTCCTTTCTCCCCATGAGGACAGGCCCTTCATTTTTCCCTTAGGGCAACTCATGCTGACCACTGCTCTGGATCCCATCCCATCCCATCCTATTAGCTAACTACCTTTCATTGAATCCAAGGGTGGGAAGGTCACTTAACCTCTTTGTCTCCACGTCCTCATCTGTACTATGTGGGGAGAAAATAGTATCTGCCTTATTGAGTTGTGAGGATTGAATGAGTTAATTCACATACAGTGTTTATCTTAGTGCTTGCCATATAGTAGGCACTCAGGCTCCTGATGCTGCTGATGGTGATGAGTGTGAAAGGCACAGTTAAGGGCAATGAAGTCTGAACAGCCAGGTCTGGGATGGACAGCTCTGGAATGAGAGTTTGCTTCAGGATGGAGGCTCGATAAAGAAGGCTCAGGCCACTGCTGGGCTGGATCCTGGAGGCCATCAGGGTGCATTCTTCTGCAAAGCAGAATCAGCCACCCTTTCCTCTTGAAATCCCATCTTGTCTCCTCTGTCCTATTTAGACTTGTTTTCCTCATCTGAACTGATCAGGCAACCCGAGGGCTTGTTAGCACTGGGAGCTGGCCTCAGGTGCTGTATTGCACCAAGGCTTGAGGCACACCTTCTCCATACCCAGCCTGCACACTGGGCCTCACAGGGGCTGGGAGAAATCTATTAATGGTTCCCACCCTGAGACACTTGGAGCTCCATGGTACCCAATTCAGGGAAATAATGATTGACTAAAAAAAGCTTGTAGTCAGGACCAGTCTCGATATGGGCAAAGAGGATTTGGACGGGGAGAGAAACACCTCAGTGTCTCCTCTGCCATTCAGTGGCTGTTGCCTAAAATTCCACCTTTGGAACATTTTATTTCCTAGCCAAAGCCTTGTTCCTGGTGAAGATGCAAAGGTCCCAGGCATGGGAGCATTGTGAACAAACCTCCAATGTTGATGGCTTCAGTGGAACAGTGTGTGGAGCAAAGTCTATGCAAAACTGAGAAATACAGCAAGTTCCAGCTCCCTTCTCCCCTGCTCAGCCTGCCAATACCTACTGAGAAATAAAAGACTCAAACACAGGGAAGAGAAGCACAATGGGAGAGACCCCTTGGGGGGAAGCAGGAGGACAAGTGGGTGCTTGGTTGCAGTTTCCGGATGATAAGTGAAAAAAGATGATGAAATGAGGGGTGTGTGTATGTGTGTGTAAGGGGGAGGGAACTAAAGGAGCAGCCACGTTTCAATCTCACCACCTTCAGGGCGAATAGTAGCTGTAGTGTACACACATCACACTGCATATTTATTTTCAACAAACCTGGGGTTTTCATCCCTGCAGCACCTCTTATTAGCTGTGTGACTTTGGAGAAGTCACTTGACCTCTCTGAACCTTGGTCTTCCCATCAGTACAACCCCAATGATGATAATAGTAATACCAGATTGGTAATGTTGTTTGGGGGCTTACATGAAAAAAGAGGTGCCAGAGAAGCTAAACCAGTTTCTGGCTCAGGGGAACTCCTTTATTTGTTGCATCTGAATTGTGCCCTGAGCCAGCAATGGGGGCTTTGCCAACAATGTAAAGACACTGAGAGGCAGGAACACAGGAAAAAAGTGACTCCTGAACGTCCTCTGCTGTGTCTGTTCTTGAAATATCTCCAGAGGAGACAGCATACTCCTCGATTCAGGGTTTGGGAGCCAGAATCCAGATGGCAGGGCCCATTTATCAATGCCACCAGACTCTCAACGTTAATAAGCTTTCTGCATTCATAACCACAGGAAGAAGAGGAAATGGGCCAAATTCTTTGATGATAATGAGCATCGCCAGCTCAATTTTATATTGGCAAAGTGCATCGTGATCACTCTGATTAGTACATTCTCATATCAGCCTTTGGGAGGCACAGAAGTATTTTTCTCTTTGTTTAAAGATGTAGGAAATGGGCAGCACAAGCCTTCGGCCATTTCCAACACTTGGCCTGGTCAAATGCCTCTTCTAGGTATATGGAGTTGCCTTATTGCTATTGGAATCTTAGGGATGATTTCTTTTTTTTTTTTTTAATTTTTTATTTATTTATGATAGTCACACAGAGAGAGAGGCAGAGACACAGGCAGAGGGAGAAGCAGGCTCCATGCACCGGGAGCCTGACGTGGGATTCAATCCTGGGTCTCCAGGATCAGGCCCTGGGCCAAAGGCAGGCACTAAACCACTGCGCCACCCCGGGATCCCTTAGGGATGATTTCTGACAGTCGAGGGCCATTCAATACTTTTCCAGGAAGATAGGCTGCCTGGTGTTGTCTAAAAGACTCTTGTCTTTTACCTATCAGTTGGGGCTGTGGGTAGGCCTAGGAGCAAAGAAACTCCAAACCTTAAAAGGTTAGGAAAGAAGGGACCAGGGAGTTAGGGAAAATGGACCAATGAAAGTGCTTAGTAACATGCAAGGACCAATGGGGGGTGAGCCCCTCTGTTTCCATGAGGCAGCCTTGGTTTTCATTGGCTTGGACTGTGAAACTGTCTCCCTGAACTAGGGAGGGGGAGGATCTGCAGCTTTGTTTAGGCGCTTATACTTGTCCATGGAGAGGGGCCTTAGGAAAACTGAGGGAACTCCCACCAAGGCCTTTACCACTGGTAAGTTTATATATATATATACACACACATACCATCTCTAAAGCAGTTTTCAGCAGACTTTCCTTTTTGCCAGGTCTGCCCAAGTACAAATTGTAGTCTATACATGATATGAAAAGGCACACAGGTCATCTTAAACCCCTGAATGAAGGGCAACCCATTTATATGTCAGTCCATGCCTGTCCCAGGCCTGTCGCAATCAGCAAAGATGGTCAAAGACATTCTGCCTGCTCACCCTGGCCTAGCTCTGGAACCTGTGTGAACCCAACCCGGCACTAGGGGTTCCCTCCTCAGCAAATGATTTGAGAGGGCACTGCAAATAGTGTGTGCTGACCTGGGCACCGCATCTGAGGCTGGGAGTGAGCTGAGCCCCAGAGGCCACAGGGGCCTCCCATCTTCCCACTGTGAGGGGCCAGTTTTCCTCACCATCCATCGTGTCTGAGGCCACTGTCCTTGCTCCCTCCAACAGCCTCACCCCACGAGGGACCTGCACCCCACCCAGTTCTGAGCCTCAGCTGGTTGCTGAGGATCCAGCTGGTAGGTCTGGCTCCTGCCAGGCCCTCCCTTCCCTTAATGTTGTATCTCTGCATAGACTCCTTGGCCTTCGTGGGTTGGCTTGTGGGATGGGCAAACGAGATTCCCACACCAAGGACCACTACTGCACCTTGCTCCCTGCGTTTCCCAGATAGTGCCATCTGTATCCAATTTGCCTTGAGTTTTCCCCATGCCCCTGAGGCACCGTAGTCACACTGCTTCTCATGCCCTGACTTAACTGTTCTTTAATTTTAGCAACTGCTGTGTGCTAGAAGCTGGGAAGGTTGCTGGGTCTTGGTTGTCCCTGGCCCTGCTGCCCAGTAGCAACTTGGACCCTGATGGCCCCATTCTCTACATGGGAGCTTCCAGAATGTTCTACAGCCACCACATCATTTAGGAAATTTCCATGGGTCACTCTTCCCTTATGCAATCTCTCGAGTACTGTGGGGGCTCAAACAATGCCGAGGGGTGAGTGGGAGGGACACCCTGACAAGGCTGCCGGTTGATGTTCATGCTGACAGGAGCTCGAGTTCTTGTTCTGGAAGCAGCACCTTCCCTTCCACTCACCTGGGAAGATTTCCAAAGCTAGGAGGAATCTGAAGTCACCCTGCTGTCCCAAAGTCTGGTCTCTGGTTGTGTCAGATGAGCCCCAAGCATGTGAGAATCCAAAAAGCTGCAAGGTCCTTCACTGCTACCATGTTGGTCCCAGACACCTGCTTCCAAATCTTTGGATTCCTGATTTGCACTCACTATCCCCACTGTTCCAGAAGCCTGGAAGTGCCAGTCGGTTGGGCCTAAAATTGACCTGTGTTCCCTCAGCTCCACGTCTTCTCTTCCATGACAATGGTACTGGCCAAGCTCCCCCGGAACTGATTCCCTGCATCCCTCCTAACACACCTGGTAGCTCCTAAAGGACAGGGACTCTGCCCCATTGATCTCTGCATCCCCGTCACCACACAAGGCGTGTGTGACATAAAGGAGGGCCCAATAAGTGCTGGCAGGACAAATCTGTGCACTCAATTCAAGTGTAGGACTAACCTGGTCGCCTCACAGTGTGGTCAGTTTATTTTGTGCTTACGGACTCTCCACTCCTTTCCAGGAAAGATCTTACCTAAAATGTGGGGTTCCATTTGCCTGGAGTGGGCAAGGACAAGGGCTGAGGAATACAGGCCCCAGGTGAGATGGAGTAAACCTTGGCCAAAATATTCAACTGTGTGTGGCCCAAGAGGCACAGAGACCAACTGTTCAAGAGGGGGTTTTGGAGAGTCTGATGCATGGCGGCCTCCCAGAAAAGGGAAAACCAGAGTAAAGGGTGCTGAAATGTGGATCAGGGCCTTGAAGACGCTGTTTCTAAGGGAGCAGAATGTAACAGAAAAGCACAGGTCTGAGGGGGATCTGGGTGGCTCAGTGGTTGAGCGTCTGCCTTTGGCCCAGGTCACGATCCCGGGGTTGGGGGATCAAGTCCCAAGTCTGGCTCACTGCGGGGAGCCTGCTTCTACCTCTGCCTATGTCTCTGCCTCTCTATGTCTCTCACGAATAAATAAGTAAAACCTTAAAAAATAAAGAGCACAGGCCTGAGGCCATATTGCCTAGAGTCAAATACCAGCTTTGCCAGTTCCTGGGTGACTTTGGGCAATTTCATCAGGAAACTTTTCATTCCCCAGCTTCTTCAGGTATAAAACAGGGGACAGTAAAACTGTCTACTCCACCTAGTTAGCACACAGATTACAAATGGTACATAGCGACTGCCTGGGAACACAGATCATTCTCAATACATAGCATCTATTAATATCATTAATAAAATTTGGTGCATGATTGATATTCACGTGCGATATGCAACCTGGTTAAATTTTTAGAGACCTCAAGGAGTGTCTTCAGGGTGTCGTTACATATGTAGGAGGATGACATTTTCTTGGAAATTCATTTTAGGAGAGTAAATGAAGTGACAGTGAACTGGGTATTTTTTTAATAATAAATTTATTTTTTATTGGTGTTCAATTTGCCAACATACAGAATAACACCCAGTGCTCATCCCGTCAAGTGCCCCCCTCAGTGCCCGTCACCCATTCACCCCCACCCCCCGCCCTCCTCCCCTTCCACCACCCCTAGTTCGTTTCCCAGAGTTAGGAGTCTTTATGTTCTGTCTCCCTTTCTGATATTTCCTACCCATTTCTTCTCCCTTCCCTTCTATTCTCTTAGTGAACTTGGTATTTTTTTTTTAATTTTTTTTAAATTTTTATTTATTTATGATAGTCACAGAGAGAGAGAGAGAGAGAGAGAGAGAGAGGCAGAGACACAGGCAGAGGGAGAAGCAGGCTCCATGCACCGGGAGCCCGATGTGGGATTCGATCCCGGGTCTCCAGGATCGCGCCCTGGGCCAAAGGCAGGCGCCAAACCGCTGCGCCACCCAGGGATCCCAGTGAACTTGGTATTAAGGGTAAAAGGGTATTAAGTCTGCTGGGCTCAAAAATTGCTGGAGTCCGGAAACGGGTTGTGGTTGTGTGTGTGCATGCCTATCTCCCTTGGCTTGACTGTGGGCCCCTGGTGGCAGCACCGAGCCCAACTCTCTCTCCTGCACCTCACCACTCTGCACACCTAGCCCGGGTCAGCCACAGAACATGCATGAGCAGAGAGGGTAACCAAACAGTTCTGAACAGGAGCCACCTGACTTGGGTCTGTGAGAGCCCTGAATGACATGCCTACAACTGCTTTGCCCATTTGTCCATTCGTTTACATAAAGCACCTACAATGCACTGGGCTCACAATAGGTCCACATCTTCAACCTAGGCCACAGGCTCCTTATTCACTCAACTTAGGACCCAGGCTACATTTGAAGGTCCTCCTTTTAGCTCAGGGACTGTTTTGGTCAGACACGCTGCTCAGCTTTGACTTTCAGCCTCTTTCCAAGATCCTGCCTCTTAAATCTTCCCCACTGGCTCCTCTCATTACTGCTTATTAACAGGTGTGGTCCAGGTTAGCAACTGGACCTTTCCAGCTTCAGGACACCACACTCCAGTCTGGCCCTAACACTCCAGGTTCATACTGGCCTGAAAAGGTGGTTGTAAGTGAGGACTACAGACAAAGAGAATAGAATATTTGAGCCCTGCTCTTGGGGAGGAAGTAGATGAGGGGCAAAGCAGGGCATGGAGAAACAATGAGGCCAGGAAGTCAGTCAGTGACAGTCCTTTCCTGGACCCCTATTGGGGGTGAAGTGAAGCCACCAACCTTCCACAGAAACAGCAGCCTGGGCTGCCTGCCACTGTATCACCACACAAGCTTGGAGCCCAGTAAGTGAAGCTTCAGGCTTCCGTTTCAAAGACTAGCTCACTCTGCCAGACTGTGTGGTTTGAACACACTCTAGATGTTTTCCTGCTGAAATCACAGAGACTAGGGACTGGAGTGATTGGAGGGAAGAGTAGAATGCACAGGGGCAGGGGCTGAGGGGATGGCTTCATCTGTGACGCCTGCAAGGCCTTTGTCTCCAGGCAAGGCCTCCAGAGTCTTGCAGTCTCCACCCCAGGCCAGTCTACCCTCTCTTGCCTGAAAGAAAGCACTTGGGATCTGTGGCAGCTGTTTGGGTCAGGGCTGGCAGGCCCTGGTAGGGAAGTCCAGAGTCAAGGGAGACAGGGAAAGAGAAGGCTGGCAGCATCCTGCATGGGAAGCTTCTCAGAGGCCGTCCTTGCCTCGCCCTTCTTGTACTCCTTTTGTTTTTCATCCCATCCCCACCCCTAGCCTGCTGAGAATCAAGAGGTGAGGGCCAGAATCAGATGAGTACATAAGCCAGACGCTGAATGTTTCAACCCATAAAGGGAAGAAGGGAGGCAACATGAAATCCTGCTACCCCCACCCCCTTTTTTCTTCTTCAACTTATTGGAACTTGTCTGTGCTGTCTTCTGTTTTAAAGATGATTTTGAAAGTCAGGTGCATATATTTCTGAATCACTCAGGAGTCGGGTTACCTGTGGAAGGGCAGGGCCCTACTGTTTCTTTCCTGTTCCCTCTGCTCTTCAGGTTAGAGTCATGCCAGAGGCCACAAAGGAGTGGCTGGTAGACATGTTCGGATGATGTAGCTCACAAATTTAAAATCGCTGTCAATGGTGAAAAGTGATTTTATTTATTTATTTATTTATTTATTTATTTATTTATTTATGAGAGAGAGAAAGAGAGAGCAAGTGAGTGCCAGGGGATGGGCAGAGGGAGAAGGAGAGGGAATCTCAAGCAGACTTCACGTGGAGCTTGAAGCCCAACACAGGGCTCAATCCTACCTGAAATCATGACATGAGCCAAAATCCAGAGCCAGATGTTTAACTGACTGAGCTGCCCAGGTACCCCAAAAGTGACACTATTTTATATTGAAACCAAGTATGGGGGTGCCTGTGTGGCTCAGTGGTTAAGTGTCTGCTTTTGGCTCAGGTCATGATCTCAGAGTCCTGAGATCAAGCCCCAGGTCGGGCTCCCAGCTCAGCTGAGAGCCTGCTTCTCCCTCTCCCCACTGCAGGACTCTGAGATCATGACCTGAGCCAAATCTGTACGAGGTGCTGGTGATTCAAGGATAAGGAGGATTCCCGCTCTTGAGGAACACATGGTTCAGCAGCAGGAACAGATCATTATAAACCAATAGATACATAATAATGATGGAGCATTGGACTGGATGCAACAAGAATCTAGAGGAGGAAATCCACAACTCTGCTTGTATGAGTCTTTACTGGGGAGATGAAGCTTCATTTGGATCTTAAAGGATGGGTACCCATTTCTAGGTAGGCTGTGGGTGGCATGGCATAGAGGTTAGAACAAAGGCAAACATGGAGATGTGTTTTGGAAATAGTTAAATAGCTGGATATGTAGATCAGGGATTTCAACCGAAAATGCTGAGAGGGCTCAGGAAGCTAATATAAGTGAGAGAAGCAGGTCATGTACAGAGACAAGTTCAAGCATAGTAAGTGGTCCTGCATGCCTGAAACATCATAAGGAGATGTGTGGACTGTGGGAAATGGGGCAATTTGCACCCCGTCTAAGGGGACAGCTGCTTTTCAGCTGTTCTGTTCATTCTCATCTAGAATTACTGACCCAGGTTGCCATGTTTTCCCATTTTTTGAGATGCCAAAAACTCATGTTTGGTTTCTTGCTTTTTAAAGTTTTTTTTTAATTTATTTATTTGACAGAGGGAGAGGTAGCAAAAGAGAGAGACCAAGAGCTTGGTGCAGAGCCTGGCACACTCCGGGAGCTCATGGACAAAAAGACTGGAGTCCATATGACCAAGGAGCATGACACTTGAACTTTATTGGGGGTTGGAGTGCTCCAGGGGCCACCCCACATCACTCTGGTCTAGAATACTGCCTCCAGCACATCTTAGGTCTGGGACCTTCAGCAAGTGACTTAACCTCCCTGCGGTTCAACATCTAAACCAGGAAAAACAATGGGAATGATACTACTTCATTACAGAATAGGTATGAGAAGGTAAACAAGGTACCAGGTGACATGCTGCAGCCGGTTAATATGTGTTTGTTTGGGCCCTGTGTCAGTCTGGGTTAGTAAAAGAGTATGTGGTTGTGTGAGCATGAGTGGGTATGTTCAATGAAATGTGGAACTACATACGTATGATCTGTGTTCCTATCCAGTTCTGATTCCTTGGGATACCCTCTCAAGGGAAGATTAAGGCACATACCCTAAAAGGAAGAAGCCTGTTCTAGAATGCTCAACAAAACCTACAAAGAGAGCTTAGCGTACTTCTTCCAGGAGAGCCCTGCCTTGCCCCAACCCCCATCCCATGGTGGCCACACACGCCATAGGTATGAACGCTGTACTCTCTTAACCCATTTTGGGTTGTCGTTTCCTCATCTAGGTAATGGAAATGGTAACCACTGCTTAGAAGGCTGGGTGGGTAACCTAAAAGCACTTCACCTGGTGTTAGTGTATGGCGCAGAAGCTCAATAAACACTAGGGTTCTTTCCCTCCTCTGGGGCCATAGGACTGCAGGCTAACAAGTGAAGAATGGCAGAGGAGGGGACACTGACTGTGTGTTGTACACTGAAGGGGATGGGCATGAAAGTTATGGGGACACGATGAGAGGATGGCCATAGGATTGTAAATGAGTGGAGAAGATGCGTGTGTATTTCTAAAATGTGGTGGTGGGGTGAGGGGTGGTAGGTTCTCATGGAGTCCTGAATACCCACAACCACTTCACACAGCACCCAGCTGACCTGGTGCAACCAGTTCCCACCTAACCAAAGAGAGCCAGACTGTGGTTAACCAAGCTTTCTGAGATTTCCCACAGACACCACAATAGGATTATTGATTGTGAGTGTATCTGCCACTGAACTGGACTTAACTTGAAGTTGTAGCCTTTTTTGAATGTTTCAAAAGATGTTTCATAGGAACACTGTTTATAAACGGTGAAAAATGACAAGAAATCCAAATATCTAAAAACTGGAGAATGGATGAATAAATTGAGGTGCAGCCATTGTGTGGAACAGTATACAGCAATAAAAATTAACAAATTATAACTCCTTTATCTGCATGGATTAACCTCAAGAGCACAATGTTAGAAAAAGCAAGTTACAGAAGAATATGCATGCACAGTATGATGCCAATTACATAAAGTTTAAAAACATGCAAGATAATATATGTAGTTTATGGATGAATACATATGTGGCAAAAGTATAAATGCACACATGGGAATTAGAAACAGAGATACTGGCTTCTAGGCTAGGATGGGGTGGAGCTTACAGCTGGCTTCTAATAAGCTGTTCCTTAGCCAAAATCTGAAGCAAATGTGGCAAAATGTTAAGATTTGACATTTATCCCCCTACTTTGCTCTATGTTTGAAAGACTTTACAATTTTGAAAATTCAGGGCAACAAAGGGTCTCAGGCTGCCCCTGCCTCATCCTTTTGTACACACTCCTTTTTTGAGGGCCTGCTGCAACAGACATGAGACTGGGGGGGGGTCTCTATCACAGGTCTCTCACAGACCATAAATCATTTAAAGCTTCGTATGACCCTGGCATTTAAGGCTCAGACTGGTGAAGTGACTTATCTAAAGACAAGAAGTGTGATTAGATCCCAGGTTCCCAGGCCCCACTCTCATACCATGCATCTGAAAATATGAATCCTATGCTGCTTGAGGTTCTCTCTCTCCATCTCCCTCTTCCCCTCCCCATGCTCATACTCGTTCACACTCAGTCTTTCTCAAATAAATAAAATCTTTAAAAAAATAAGAGAATCTTAAACCTTAAAAAAATAAAGTGGCAAACTTAAGCCCTAATAGATCAATAATTACATTAAATGTAAACGGTCTATATATCCAAACTGAAAGAGTTTAGCAGAATGCACTAAAAAACACAACCTGATTATATGTTGTCCACAAGAAACTCACTTCAAATGTAACAATATAATAAGTAGGCTTAAAGTAAGAAGATGGAAAAGATATATCATGCAAACATTAATTTTAAAAAGCAACAGCGACTGTATTGATATCAGATAAAGTAGACTTTATAATAAAGGAAATTACAAGGAAAAAGAGATATTGCATGGGTCTCTGTATACATACATATACAGACATTACACATGATGAAAGGATAAATCCACCAGGAAGATAGCAATCCTAAATGTGGATATAACAAATAATAGAGCTGCAAAATACAAGGAGCAAAAGCTAACAGAGCTAAGAGTAGATATAGGTGAATCTACAGTTATAGCTGGGGACTTAAACATTCCACTTGCAATAACTGATAGACCTACTAGACAGAAAATCAGAAGAACACAACAACATAATCAACCCATAGGATCTGACATTCTTAGAACACTCTATCCAACAAGAATAGAGTACACATTTTTCTCAAGCATTTATGGAACATTCATTAAGGTAAACCATATCCTTGACTATAAACAAACCTCAATACATGAAAAATGTTTGAAATCATGTTGTATTTTCTGACTATAATGGAATCGAACTAAAAATCAATTTAAAAGAGACAACAAGGACATCTCCAAGCACATGGAAATGAAACAACACAGTTCTAAACAATCATGGGTCAAAGAGGAAGTCTCAAAGAAAAATTTAAAATACATTGAACTGAGTAAAAATTAAAATACAGCACATCTAAACTTCTGGGATCTGAAACAGTACTTAGAAAATTTATGGCACTAAATGCTTACATCAGAAAAGTGGAAAGGCCTTAGATCCATAATTTGGAGGTTCCTTCCCCCAAGAAAATAGAAGAGAAAAACAGACCCAAAGCAAGAAGATTAAGGGAAAAATAAAGATAGGAGCAGAAATCAATGAAATTTAAAATGAAAAAAGTGAGCAAAATCAGTGAAACAAAAACCTGGCTCTCAAAAAAAAAAAAATCAACAAAACTGATAAACCTCTAGCAAGATTAACAAAAATAAAAAGAGAGAAGAGACAAATCATCAATATTATGAATAAAACAGGGATATCACTACAGATCCTGAGACCATTAAACAGAGAATAAGCAAATATTATTAACTACTTTACACTCATAAATTCAACAACTTAGGGGATCCCTGGGTGGCTCAGCGGCTTAGCGCCTGCCTTTGGCCCAGGGCGAGATCCTGGAGTCCTGGGATCGAGTTCCACATCAGGCTCCCGGCATGGAGCCTGCTTCTCCCTCCTCCTGTCTCTCTCTCTCTCTCTCTCTCTCTCTCTCTCTCTCTCTCTCATAAATAAATAAATAAATCTTTAAAAAAATTCAACAACTTAGAAGAAATGGACCAATATCTCAGAACCACAAACTACCAAAGCTCAATCAAGAAATGGATCACCTGAATAGTCCTAGGATTTAAAAAATTGAATTCAAAATTTGAAAAGCTACTGAAAAAGAAATCTCCAAGCCAAGGTGGTTTCACTGAGAATTCTACCAAACACTTAAAGAAAAATTAACACCAATTTTACACAGCCTTTTACAGAAGACAGAAAAGGAGAGAACACTCCCCCAACTCATTTCTGAAGTCAGTATACAGATCAATGGCTCAAAATAGAGAGCCCATTAATAGACCCACAAATTACACCCAACTGATCTTGACAAAGGTGCAAAAATAATTCAATAGAGGGAGGTAGCCCTTTCAACAAGGGGTACTGAAGGGATTGACACCCACAGGCAAAAAAACAAAACAAGCAAAAAACAAACAATAAAGGCTAAACCTCACACCTCACAAAGAATAAATTAACTAAACGTGGGTTAGAGAAAATCTAAGGTGAGACAAAGGGTTCTTGGATTTGCTGCTGGAAGGACAAGCCACAAAATGAAAAATTGGTAAACTCAACCTCATCAAAGTTAAAATGTTTTGCTTTGCAAAATCCCATGAAAATAAAAGCTGCAGAGTGTTGGAAAGTATTTGTAAACCACATAATCAACAAAGGACTAGTATCTAGAATACATAAAGCACTCAACAGCAGAAAAATGAACAATCCTATTAAAAAAACAAAGGCCATGAACAGACATTTCACTGAGGAGGATATACAGATGGCAAATAAGCACATGAAAAGATGGTCAACATCGGTAGTCATTAGGGAAATGTAAGTTAAGACCACAGTGCAGTATCACCACACCTATCAGAATGGCTAAACTTAAAAAAAAGAAAAGAAAGGAAAAAAATAAAACAACCCATAGTGGCCACACCAAATGCTTGTAAGGATGCTGCGAAACTGGATCACTCATGCATTGCTGGTGGGAATGTGAAATGGTACAGTCATTCTGGTAAATAGTCTGACAATTTCTTTAAAAATTAAGCATGTGATTACCATGCAACTTGGCAATTGCACTTGAGCATTTATCCCAGACAAATGAAAATTTATGTTCACAGACAAACCTATTACATAGATGTTCATAGAAGCTTTACTCATAACAGCCCCAAACTGGAAACAACCCAGATGTCCTCCAATAGATGAGTGGTCAAACGAGCATGGAATACTACTCAGCAAAGAGAAGGAGTAAACTGATAGAACAACTTGCAAGGATCTCAAGAAAATTATGCTTGATGAGAAAAGCTAGTATTGAAAGGTTACATAAGATATGAATTCCTCCATATAACATTGTTGAAATAATAAAACTATACTATACTCTTGGAGAATAGACTCTTGATTGCTGGGGTGAAATGCAGGTAGTGGGTGTGAATACCAAGTGGTAGCACCAGGGAGATCTTCAGTGGTGAGCAAACAGTTCTGCATCTCGATTGTGGGGATGGTTATACAAATCTACACATGTGATAAAATTGCATACATACAATACATACACTCATATACCGAATGCACTGTGAAATCTGAATCAGCTTTGTGGATTGTACCAATATCAATTTCCTGCTTTTGATACTCTTCTATAATTATGTAAGATGTCAACGTTGGGGAACACTGGGTGAAGGGTCACAGACCCCCTGTATATTTTTTTGGAACTTTCTGTGAATCTGTAATTATTTCAAAATAAAGAGGTTTTTTTTGTTTTTAGTAGGTTGGTTTATGTATTTGATGTATTTATTTCCTAAAATGTCCGAGCTGGGTTTTTTCAGGAGAGGCTGTAAGCCACTATATGGGAACAGGGAAGGGAGAAAAACCAGCGTTTGCTGAGAACTTGCTCTGGGCCAGATAGGTCATGTACATGATCGTATTTACTTTCAAGACAACCCTGACAAGGTTGGCATTTTATTTTCATTTCATGATGAAGACAGCGAGACTTGGATTCAGGGCTTGCCCAAGTTAGTAGCTAATAATTCCTGATTGAAGCTGATAATTAGAAAGTGCTTATGTGTGTGCTAAGTGCCATGCATAGATTATCTCATTTAATCCTCAAAATAACAATGTAAGGCAGGTACTGGTATTACCCTCATTGTACAGGTGAGGGTTCTGAGGCTCAGAGAGGTAAAGTGACCTTCCCTAGATCACACAGCACTGAAGATGTGGAATGAGGATCCAAGACAGATGTGTAGGAATCTGACGCTCTTCGCCTCAACCCCAAAACACTTCTGAAAGTAAAGTGGGGTAACAAATGCATTTCAAATACTGGAATTAAAATCACAAACTTAGTAACAAAAAGGAAATGCATTTCAGGTTTTTAGGCAGAAATGATCCCTCTTTGGTGCTCTCAAAAAAGCCCTATGTAGTCTCCTTCCCCAGCCTTTAGAGCCCCTTTTGCATATATATTGCCATAGGTCTGCCTCTCCCTCCAAGCGTTAAGTTACGTAAACTCCTAGAGAGATAGAACTGTGGTTTACACGTGTTTGTGACCCTAGAGCTTGCCATGATGTAGGGACACAATGATGTCTGGTACAGGAACAAAAGGAAGTAAAGATCAGGGGCACCTGGTTGGCTCAGTGGTTGACCATCTGCCTTTGGCTCAGGTCGTGATCCTGGAGTCCTGGGATTGAGCCTCCCACGGGGAGCCTGCTTCTCCCTCTGCCTATGTCTCTACCTCTCTCTGTGTCTCTCATGAATGAATAAATAAAATCTAAAAAAAGAAAAGAAAGTAAAGATCACGTTCAATCCTGTGAACAATTCTCTCCTCACTAAGGGGGCTGGACCTGGGAATATTTGAGAGTGCATCTCTTATCAGCACCCCATTGGCCTGGGCTGGGTAGATTGGTGGACTTGGCTGTCTTTGATACTCCATCACAACCACCAGTTTGTCCTACCTCAGCAGAGCCAATTGTTCTATTTTCAGGATTTTTGCAAGCCAGTTGTTAAACTGTTTGTAGCTTGAAATCAGCCATGGGAAAAAAAAAAAAAAAAGAAATCAGCCATGGTAAGAATATTTATGCCACAAAAATTGGCAAATGCTACATAGCAGAGCACCCACATTACACACATCAGAACTGGTTGTTAAACATTTATCGGCACACCACTGATCACAAACATTTGGTTGCAGCACTTTGGGACATGTAAAAAAGCCCCGAGAGGAAGGGGCAAAAGTGAGCCTTCTCTGGTGCCTCAAATGTTCTATATGTTGATCCGGGGTGGTGGTTACACACAGTCGTGTGCATATGAAGAAGTTTAGCAAGCTGTACATTTATAACTAGTGTGCTTTACGCAATTTATGGCATGTATGTTTTCCTCAATAAAAATGAACTCCCAGACTATGCAAAGAGCTGTAAATTGATCCTGGATGCCCCCTGTGGAGACCCCACTTATCAAGATGCAGGATGAGCCCCCAGCCATATTGATCTATGTCACAGATGACACAGCTCTGTTCAGTGCATTATCTACTACGCAGGAGGGGGCAAAGGGGGTCCAAACAGCAGCTGGCATCAAGAATCTGAATCCCTCTGCATCTTTTCTTTGTTGCTGCTGCTGTCATCTCTCACCTATGTTATTCCTGGCTCTGTGGCTAGAGACGGTGCTGTTTGCTAACGGGCAGCATGACTCACTACTCGGCAGATCATTTTTCTAATTAAGTGGAGAGATGGATGGATATTTTCCCATACTTGGGCAGAAGCCTCATTCACTTGGATCTTTTTACTGGATTCACTCAACTTTACATTTCAGGGGAGATTTTCTCCACTTTAAAAGAATATAGTACAAAAAAACTGCCCCCTTCAGATGATCAGACTTTTAGAGAAAATGGAGAGGAAGCTAAGCACTTCTCAAAAATGCACCCTAAGCACTTCTCAAAAACACACCCTCACCGGGGAGAGGAAACCACCTTTCCTGAGTTTCTTCCATGAAGTTGCCCTAGATGGGAAGGCCCAGCTCCCTCTTTTATCTCTAGAATGCTGGCTGGCATTTAACCTTTCTGATACAATCCCGGTGCTTTCCCTGCCCCCTTTCTTCTCAGCAAACCTGAGGAACAACTTGCTAGGGGCAGTTGCTTTACTCTGGGAAGGGATGATGGGATCTTGCAGACAGAGCCTGTGAACCGGGAAGTGGACACCACTCGGGACAGGGAGAGGGTCTACCTGCAGGAACAGGAGGTCTGGCTCTGTGCCAGCCCTTCATGGGGAGGCAGGAGCAGCCGGGATGGGATTTGAAGGGTGAACAAGGACAAGTTTGCCCAGTGTCAACATCAGAGTCTTGAGAAAGCACAGTCTGTTCCCCATCTCCCTTCCAGGCTCAGAAATAATCCCTCAGATAAGCCTAGCTCAAGCCCCAAATTCCCAGAGTGCAGTGTAGACAGATATTGCTGTGAGGCTTTGTTTTTAAGTAGGGTGGTGGTAGCTCCTGGCAGTCCCATTCAGCCCCTTTCAACTAGAGTCATGAAGGTCACCCATCCACTCAATCCCCTCCCATTTTTGCCCAGGCAGGGTGAGCAGGCCCTGGCATTGATCTCACTGCATCTTCACTGTATTCACTGGCCCTTATGCAACCTGCCACTTATGAGTCCAGGCCTGAAGCCCAAGCCTACTAGGATAGGGTTATACTTCCCACTTGGCTTCTGCAAAGCTTTTTTCCATAGGGTCTACTTCCTATCACACACACACACACACACACACAGACATACAGACAGACACACACACACACACACACACACACACACACACACACACATGAGTCTATGCCATGCCTAAGCCTTCTACACCCAAAGAACCACCCAAGAACCAGTATTCCCAACCTTGCACCTTCCTCAACAGCCTAGGTGGCTGAGATCCCAGCATGCCTGCTGCTCAAGTTATGACAACTCACTGAAGTCACTAAGAACAGTCCTAGGATGCTCTTGGCAAATACAACCAATGCTTGGCCCACCTTTGGTGCTAAAGGCCCCACCAGAGCCCCCCTCTACCCCTAATGTCCAAAAATAGGCCTGGCCTGCCCCTTCTGCCTGGGAGAGGTTGGGCTAATAACCTTCTGCATCTCTGCTGGTTCCTGACCTTCAGAGTTCTTACCAGTGGTTGAAGTCATGTTTGGGGCTCAGGCCCAAGTCTCTTTCAGGAGGGACTGTTGTGAGACATACCCACTATATTGCCAACAATGTCAGCACTTATCATGCCCTCATCAGGTCACCTGAGTGTACTAGAAGCTAGTGCCTCTTCCCCTCTCAAATTGGCTGGGATGTGGGCAAGGGAAGGGAGGAACAGCGACCTGGAAAAGGAGGTCAGGTGGGAGGATCAGCTGCCATGTTGGGTTGCTGGTTTCCCCACATAAGCAATGGGTGCCAATAGGCATTTAACAGATGCATGTTGAATACATATATAAATAAATTCATGGATGAATCCTCAAATATACAGGGAAAACATTCTGGAGTTCACAGACATCTCTATCACCCACCCAGTCTGCCTTCTCTACCTCTTTGTGTTTCCCTTCTTTCAGCTAAGTATCATTCAGTCCTTTTCTCTGAAGTGTAAACTGAGTCTTTAAAAATTAAGAACCTTGCCTGTAGGCAGCCCAGAAAGTTGAAAACAACCCCAAGAAGACCTTGCAAGGCTCCTGACACTCTGCAAATGCAACTCAAACAGACTGAACATGACTGAGAGGTTATGTGCTACCAGAGGGTCCTGGACAGACATACATCTGGGGCTGGACTTTGCCCCGTCTGCCTTTCTCATGGGGTTCCTAGCACCCCTCTGGCTCCCAATCCTCCAGCAGCAAGCCCAACACTATTACAGTCCTAAACTCCCATCCATTAGGGGTCCAGTAGGCAGATCACAAGTGTGGTGGGGGGCCAGGCTGCATGGACCAAGCCTCTCTTGGAGCCTACAGACAGACACCTGAACACAGAGCCCCTAGTGGAGTCACTGAGAGGAACATGGCCAAAGCCCATCCACCTTCTCCCTACCTCAGTTACCAAGGTGCTTGGACATCCTGCGGGTCCCCCTCCCATTTCCCACCAGGCCTGTATTGGACCCCCAGACCTCACTGACAGGGCAAAGGTTAAAATGTCCCAACCACGTACCTAGTCATTCCAGCAACTTTCCCAGCAGTCCTCCAGATCGCTTGCTTGGGAGCTGGAGGAGGGGACAAGGTGAACGGACAAGGCTGGTAAGGAAAGCTCTGGGCTCCGTAACCTCCTGGCCAACTTAAGAGTTTCCAGACTAAGGCCGGAGGAGGGACAAGCAAAGGAGAGAAAGGAAAAGAGGCAGGACCAAAGCTAACCCCTTTTTTTTTTCCTTCCTAAACTCAATCCAGATTCGCTTTCTGAGGGCTGCTTGAAACTGATCCCCACAGCTCTGACTTGTCCTTTCTTAAAGACATAGTCTCCACTTTGGGGTGGTGGTAGTGGGGAGGCAGAGAGAAGAATCTCACCTGGCCAAAATATGTCCCAGAACAAAAGATGGGGAGGGGGAAGGCAAGACGATTGTGAATCCTCATATGTCCCACTCCTCCACTCTTGATTCAGACTCAGAGCTGGAGGTTTAGTTGAGATTCTCTCAGAGCACCCCACTCAAGACCTCTGCTGGGTGACTCAAAAGACCCTGGTAGGGACATAGGGCCATGGTGGGAAGTGGGGCAGTTTCCCAGGAATGGCAGGTTAGGGGTCAAAGCTGAAGTCTGCAGGTGAGTGTGGGAAAAGGTGCACAGGACTCGGATTCCTGCCTCTACCACTACTCCCTATGTAACTGAGAGCAAGTGGCTTTCCTTTCTCAACATGTGAAAACATAATAATCACAGCCCTGCTGAGCTCCAGGCTTGCTGCAGTCTTCTGTTACAGCGGAAGGCCCCTTGGGGACCTGGAATCTGACCCTCCTCACTGTCTCCTCCCCACCTACGGCTCCACGCATGCTGTTCTGTTCTGGCTGCCAGATATTTACATAGATTGGAGTTGGGACTTTCTGCTGGGTTGAGTGGGGGTGGAATCTGGGCGTGAGTTTGTGAGTGGGTGGATGGGGAGCTGCTGTGTGTGTGTGTATATGTCAGGGGAGGAGGAGGAACAGTCTGTCTCCCGTGCACTTGCAAGGTGTTAACAACCCATCATGATCTACTGTTCAAGGGCACAGAAAGAGGCTGTGCCCACATCCTCCTCTTCCCTTAACCCCCGTATTTCCCATTTTCCTCTGTGGAAAAACCACCTAGGCCCTCAACCTGGCAGGGCTTGGAGCCAGGGTCTGGCCCTGGTGGCTCCGCTTTAGCTCTGTCTTAACTGCAGACTCCTACCTCTCTTCCTCCCTAAAGCCACCCATTTCCTCTCCACACCTGAGCTCCTGTTCCTTTTCATCCCGTGTGCAGAGCAGGGCATGGACTCCAAGTCTCTCCTTCCTTCCTCACTGTCCCCAAATAGCAGCACACAGCCCCATTTCCTTTTGAGGGCATGGTTCTGAGCTGTTTCCACATTAGAATCTCCTGAAGAGCTTTGGAAAAAAATGCTGCTAGTCGAGCCTCAGCCCTGGAGTCAGATCCTGTTAGTCTGGGGGTGGGGGTGGGGACTGGGCACTGCCATCATGAGAACTCTGTGGGTGATTTTAATGTGCAGCCAGAGGGCCAAGCCCCAGATCTGAGGGCTTCTACTGCTTATCACACCCGGGGAATCCTAGCAAGGGCGGCCAGGTAACAGATATGGGGAAGGTCAAAGGGCTGGCATCTCCTGAAGTGTTCTTCCAGAAGCCTTGGGTTCCCTTCATGCACCCCTCTCAGGAGAAAATAATGGCAATGGTTCACAGAGTGTCAGACACAGTAGGGCTTCTTCTGGCTTACCTCACTGCACCCTTCGGACCCTTCTCATCTTAGCAGGTACCATTATCATTCTCATTTTACAGTTGGGGAAATGGAAGCATCAAGAGTTGAGCAATTGGTTCATGAATGTACAGGGGGCAGAGCTAGGATTTGAACCTGGGCAGGTAGCTGTCAGCCATTATTTCCCATCTTCCCCAGGCTGCCAACCATCAAGCCTGGTACTACTCTCAGATGTTTCTCCCTCTCCCTGGAGGTGCCCTCAATCCATACCCCAGGTCGGGAAATGCTCTGGGGCTGAAAAAGTGGTGTCTGCTAGTGTGCATTCAGGTGTCCTTTGTCTTGGAGTGAGGGGTAGGGGTCATCTGTATTTGAGGGAACTGTAGTTGGGGGCTGGCACTCATTTTTCAGGGAAAATAGAGCCGCGGGGGTTAATGGACTCTAGTCAGACATACCTGGATGCATGTCCCAGCTGGGCCACTTACTTGATGGTGCCCGTAGAGACAAGGCTCCCTCCTTGCTAGCCCTGGTCTCTTCCTTTGTCAAGTGGAATAATTACGCCTCACTCTCAGAGTCATGAGGCTGTGGTACCAGCATATAGGTGGAATGCCTGGCATTAAGCGGCACTCTGTGCGCCCGCTTCCCAAGTATTTATCCCACCATCTATCAGAAAAGCCTTCTAGGGCAGGCCGTGGCCCCCATTGGCAGCCTGGTGCTGCCGATGGACCCTTTCTCAGAAAAAAAAATGCTTTTACATGCATCTAATACATTGTGAAGGATGACAAAAGAAACTGATTACTGGATCCTGAACTACAATTTATAATCTAGGCATATGTGCTTCTTGATTAACACATTCAATATAACAAGATCTAGCAGTGGGTCTAATGACTACCTTCGTTTTGAGGTAGTGACGAGCATTAACAATTTTCTGAGATCCCTCCAACAAGTGGAAGGTGATATGAAGAGCCGTGATTCTACTAGTGGCAGTCACAGATGCTGTTAATGGCACTGGGGTTTATTGCTCTGGAGACAGGGATGTCTGCTCCTCTACTCTTTAGCTGTGTGATAGGCCAACCTACTTAGTCTCTCTGTGCCTGTCTTCTTCTATGTGAAACGAGGGTGGCTCTGAGCATGAGTTAATAAAGTATCCCTCAAGTGCTTAGATCCTCACCTAGGACCATAGCAGATGCTCTGTCAGTGGTAGCACTTATTGTTTTCTATAAATGGGCTTCCACAGATTAGGGTGCAGATCCCACCCCCCAGGGCAAAGCCCTACTACCAGAGAAGTCCCCCTACAATGCAAAAATGACTCCAACCAACACCTCGCATGATACCATGCCACTTGCATTCTTTGGACACCTGGGGTCTTTAAATGTTTCCTTTAAGACACATACCAAGGCCAGCTCTTCTGAGGCCTTTTCAGAGACTGCCTGCCCTTGGGCTTCACCTCAGGAGAGTCCCCCAAGGCCTTTCCCTGTAGAGGAGATTTCACTCACTGACCCCCTCCCCCAGCTGCCCAAGGCGCCTGCCATAATCACTGGCTCTGCCACAACCCTGGGCTCCCCAGCTAAGAGTCTGGAGTGTGCCTACAAACTTGTAACAAACTAAAGAGTGACTTGGGAAATGTGCGGCCTCTTTAAGTTTTTTTTTAAGATTTTATTTATTTATTTATGAGATACACACAGAGAGACAGAGACATAGGCAGAGGTAGAAGCAGGCTCCCTGCAGGGAACCCAATATGGTACTCAATCCCAGGACCCTGGGATCACAACCTGAGCCGAAGGCAGATGTTCAACCACTGAGCCACCCAGGCACCCCTGTGCAGCCTCTCTAACATATTGCAGTTATCATGGGTCAGGAACGGGGTGGGGGAGGATCAAAGCTACTCTTGCCCCATGCAGATGTGGCACCCAAGTCAGGCCCTCTCTCCTTCCATTCTCCACCCCCCCCCCCGCCCCCGACTTTAGTCTGCTCTGCTGCCTGGGCTTTCCTGATCCACGCTTCTGTTCCTGTTGCATGCCAGGAATGTCAACAGCCCAGAGGAAGCTCACTGCTCAAGACTCCAAGCTCCTTGAACACCACCCTGCTCCACATCCTGCCAAATCGGAGAGGAAGAAAATGAGGCTGCCATAGGTGAACGCAGCTGTCCAAGGTCTGAGAGCCTGCAAGAGGGAGGGCTGGCACTGAGACCCAGGTCAAGGGGTCACAGAATCTGAGTTCTAGAAAGACGTTTAGTGCCATTCCCATTACATCACCTGCCTTTCAGAATTACCCCCTCCCCCCCCAAAAAATCCTATTTTTTCAGGTAACAGCTGGAAGTATTGTTTTTGCCAGAACCATAATTGCTACTTCCTCTTCTGTGTGCTCATTTTGAAAAGAGCAGACAGTACTCCGTCTCCTTCTCCCATGTCTCCCTCAGGCTCCTAAAGGTAGTCCTTGAGCAGCTGTCAACCCAAAATTTTTCCTTATCTGTTCTAGGCATGGGCTGCCTCTGCCTGCTCACCACCACGTTCACAAATATTTCTACTGGCCTGGACCCACAATCGGTTTGCCAATCTCATGTTATTAGACTTCCCTGTTGCCTGGAATCTGCTGGAACGTACTAGACTATGTCTGCCTCCACTTCTGCTGCCCTAACACCTGATATGGAACCTGGCACAGAGTGGACATTTGGTCCTTCAGAAGTGAGTGAACAAATGCCAAGAAGATGCTGGGGCCGCAAGGGATAAAGAGGAATAAGACACATTTCTCTGCCCTCTAGGTGCTTAGAACTTACTTATGAGGACAAGATATATAAAGTCAGAGAAATATGGGAAGGGGGAATGAGGCTGCCATGTTTGACTTTCCCTGCAGACCAAGCAGATGCCTGGGGCACTGTAAACTGGCTGGAATGCAAGAGCTTCTGGGTACAGGGGCACAGCAGGCCAGGTCATGGAGGCTGCAGCTCAGATGAAAGGGGGCATTAAGTGAAAGTATCAGGCTGTAAATAGGACTGCAACAGTTGGGAAAACCAGATGTAGTTTCCAGGGACCAGAGACACCAAGGTGGCCAAAGCAGGTTCAGAGTGGATAAGGAAGATTCTAGAACTATTTCGCCAAGGCCTAGTGTGTAGCTGCAGAGTCTTATCAGTAATACTGGGGTGGGGGGGAGGGACCAGAGGCAGGAAGGCAGGGGTTACCTGAGAAGTGTCTGAATGAGAATAGAAGCAGTGAGAAAAGAAAGGCAGAGCCAGGGTGAAAATGGCTAAGGAACCAATCTCATCTGGTGACCAAGAAGCTGATGATATTGACACTGAAATGGGCAAGTGGCTGGAGGAGTGCAAGCGTAGCTTTAGGTCTTTTTACACCTTAACTTCATGGATTCACTCATCAAACATTTATGAAGCACCCATGATGCAGCCCTCAACTCTGTGTGTGTATAGGTACATGGGTCTACACATCTTAACCTTTAGAAAATCCTCGAGACCTCTCCAGCCCCTTTGCCTTCGGGGAGAACAAGGGAGGGCAAAAGAGGCTCCTAGATCTTTGCAACTCAGAGTGTGTTCTGTGAAGAAGCTGTATCTCTGTTACTCAGAAGCATGTTAGAAAATGAAGAATTTCAGACTCCATCCCAGACCTTCTGAAATAGAATTTGCACTTTGCTTCTTAAACGTTACCATACAAACCATCATCTAAAGATCTTGTCTGGGATCCCTGGGTGGCGCAGCAGTTTGGTGCCTGCCTTTGGCCCAGGGCGCGATCCTGGAGACCCGGGATCGAATCCCACATCGGGCTCCCGGTGCATGGAGCCTGCTTCTCCCTCTGCCTGTGTCTCTGCCTCTCTCTCTCTCTCTCTCTCTCTCTCTCTCTCTGTGACTATCATAAATAAAAATTAAAAAAAAATAAAATAAAGATCTTGTCTATGTTGCTGGCCCATGGATCACGCAGTGAATAGCAAGGAACTAGGTCACAGAAAGGGGCCAGTGTGCTGGGGATGGAGCTCTTCATAGGAGGCCTAAGGGAAACTGAGCAAGCTAGGGTTATGGGTTTATTTGTGGAGGCCCCTTCAGGCAGGTATGGAAGTAAGTTCCTAAGCAGCCTCTCCCCAGGCTTTCCAGAAAGCTGCTCAGTGCTGTCTATGGTCTGGAATGAGGCCTGGTGGCTCCCACATAATCTAGCCCAAACCTAGAGGGGGAACCACATAGTGGTTCAGGTCCAGAGCCCTGCCTCCCAATGGAAAGTCCTCTGAGCAGTATGCTCTTTGAGGACTTAGCAACATGATGGTCTACAGCTGGCTAAAGAATTAAAGTGTTGGGGGTCCTAGCCAACATCTCTTCCCATCAGAGACCCAACTAACAGAGGATAAGAGAGGATGGCCCCCAGCTCATTCTTTGTTGGGAATATAAAACTCATAGGGCAACCATCTGTGACAGTGAGTTTTACAAGTTCACATGTATGCAGATTTCTTTTTAAGATTTATGTATTTATTTTTGAAAGAAAGAGAGAGAGACAAAGAGAGAGAGAGTATACAAGGTGGGGGGAGGAGCAGACTCCCCATAATGTGGAGCCCTAGGTGGGGCTCAATCTCAAAACCCACAATATCATGACTTGAGCCCTAGTCAAGTGTCTGATGCCCAACCCTACTGAGCCACACAGGTGTCCCACGTATGTGGATTTTAATAAATCTTTAAGGAATTACATCAGGTAGTAAAAGTATGGGTGATTTTTATTTTCTTCCATGATACTTTTCCGTGTTGACCACAAGTTTAAAAATCTGTAACTAGTGGATCCTTGGGTGGCTCAGTGGTTTGGTGCCTGCCTTTGGCCCAGGGTGTGATTCTGGAGTCCTGGGATTGAGTCCCACCTCGGGCTCCTGGCATGGAGCCTGCTTCTCCCTCCTCCTGTGTCTCTGTCACTCTCTCTATCATGAATAAATAAATAAATAAAAATTTATTTTAAAAAATCTGTAACTAACAAAGGCTTTATTTAAAAAACCCAATTAATACAAAGGAAAATCATGGCAATATACAAATTAGTGCTGACTTTTGTGGTGTAATTGATTGTATGGAATTTGAGAGAGATTTCCAAAGTGATAGAGTAGATGGGATGGAAAAGAAGTGCCTAAGATCCCCAAGCCTTTATTCTGAAGTTGGGCTAAGCCAAAGTCAAAACCTGGATCTCCTGGAATGCAAAGCTGCTCAGCACTGGTCAGGTCCTAACCTGGGTACATGTATTCATTTCTAGGATCAGAGATTCTTAGAACTAGAGGAATCTGAGCAACTACAGGGTCAACCTTGTTCTTTTTTTCTTACAGGATGGAATCAAGGTGCGAACAGGTGAGGACACTGAGGGCTCTGTACCTTGGCACAGGCTCTTCCCTCTGCTGGCATCACCCTCTCTTCTGGCCCTGTGTGCCCAGCTACTATCCACTCTTCCTCAAGATCTGGTTCAAACATCAGGTACTCTTGTGGGGTAGGTGCCTTCTGCACTCACAAAACACTGGATGCATTCCTCTATCGTTCACTTGGCAATATATTTAGCGCCTACTGTGTGTGTCTGGCACTGTTACAGGCACCCGGGACACATCAGTGACAACAAGTCCCTGCCCTAATGTGCAGTGATTAAGCTACATCATTTATTCCTTCAGCAAATATTTATGGATCACCTATGTGTGGAGCCCTGTGTGAGGCATAGCTGCATTAAATTTGGGGTAACTATTCAATAGCTTTGGCCTCTTCCATCTCCCCTACCGCTAGTACCTTGTGAACACTGTGAATGTTGTCTGAATCAGTGAATAATGGCATGGCTGAGGTCACACAGCAACCTTGAGATGGGGCTGGCATGGAAACCCTGGTGCCCTCCCTGATGACTAGAGGGCTTTCTCCTGCCCTTCATTACAGTTAGGCCAAATCCCTATCATCTCCCTCACCTCAGCTGGGAAAGGTCAGAGGGGAGAAGATGAAGGGCTGGGCTACTTAGCCTTGGAGACTCATCCTATCAAGGACCCTCTCTGGGGATGGTGGGGGGAGTCCCCTGCTTCCACAACTGCTCCAAAGCTTGAGGGAAGCCAGAAGAGGCACTCTCCAACAGGGCCCCTCGGCTCCATCGCTCTGCACGGGGACTGATAATTTTTAGGGATATTTCATTTCGGTGTCAAAAACCAAGCCGCCGCTGGGGCTGCAGAGAGACATTTCCCACCCAGCCCACCGCCTGAGCCCACGGATTCTTTTCCTCTGAGCCAGAAGCAGCGCCCGACTGCGCGGCTGCACTGCAGCGCCCTCTCTCGGGAGCGGGGCTGCCTTAGCCTTTGGGTGCGGCGGGGGAAGAACGCGGGAGGGAGCGGGGCCGCTTCCAAGGAGCGTCTTGTTCCGGAGGTACCGAGGGACCGTGAATCATCGCGCGGGCTCTGCCCGCGCTGGTCGCCCACGCAGCCCCGTCGCCCCGCCGCCTCTGCACGCACCCGGTGACGCACCAAGACGCCCGGAGACGCTCTGCGCACAAAAAGCAGCCCCCGGCAGTTCCCGATGGCAGCTGTGCGCCAGCACCTGCTCCGCCAGCCGGTGCCTAACTCTGCTCCAACCCCAGCGTCCTGGAAGCTTCCGGCGCTGGAGGCCCCACTCGCTACCACTCTCCAGAAGTCTTTGCCACTAAACTCAGATAGGGGTCGTTTTCTCACGCGGCCTTAACAGAGGGGGAGAGTTAGAATGATAGAAAGGTGAAGCGAGGGCCAGCGTTAAGAAGCCAAGAAGCAGAGGTGTGTGTGTTGGGGGGAGGGGGCAGTAGATTAACCGGTTATCTGACTCCAAATTTCATGGTGAGCTTTCCACAGCATCCAGCTGCAGCGTCTTCCTAGCATCTGCCCAGCACGCACAAACGCAGAAAGAGAAGGTTGGGCCACCTCAGAGGACTTTCAAAATCAAGCACTAGAAGAAATACCAACGATTTGGGAAATAAAAGAAAAGGTGTAAATGACATTTGAGAAGAAAGTCGGGGGGGGGTGTTGCTGGGCTGGACTCTGTAAACATGTTTTATGGCGGAGCAGAGGACATGATCAGAGCTTTGAGTTAGGAGGGTGCACAAACGGAAAAGAGATCCAAGAAATGGATCTGAGGTAGTCCAGTAGTAGCACTTAGCAGGGTCTAAGTCTGAGCCATGAAAATGGGGGGGGGGGGGGGGAGAAAGGGTGGGAAAAGACTTAGTATTGGTTGGATTTTAAAGGTGAGGTAAGTAAAATCCACATAGGACTTTGTACCTCTCAAGGTATTTACTGCAATTGATTTTGCCTTCTTTACTAGAATGATGGTTTGTCAGCCTTGTTAGGTGCTAAAATCCATACAGTAGTGCTGGTGGCTTAGGCTCCACTCCTGCCTTGGAGACCATGACCCTGACTGTGTGTGGGGAGGAGAGTACATACGCCCTGGGGCAGTGTCCACCCTGTCAGCCAGATGGAACATGGGTAGGGCAGAGCTCCCTGCCCAGACAGCATCTGCACATCCCCAAGAACCTCTAAACCAGCCCCTATATCCTCCTTGGGAAAAGTCTGGAGGGCTTCAATTAAACTCTAAGACTGCCTTATGCTACTGAATATCCTTCTAGGTCTACAGTTTGCCAGGGCAACTGAGTAGGCAGCTCTACCCCAAGGCCAAGGATCAAGACTTTCCAACTGGCTGTAAGTGCCTGCTACCAGCTAGTGACACTCAATAACATACCACTGGGCAGGCAGCATGGCTCCATTGTGGTAGAATGGGCCATTTTTGTTCCAGAGTAAATTTTCTAGGCATCAGCACCCCCACCGAGACAGAAATTCCACAGAACTGGGGAATGGTATGTCAGCAGTGGACCCAAAAGTAGTCAGGTCCACCTCCATACCCATACTGTAGTCTATCCAGAACATCAGGCCCAACAGGCCCAGCTACTAACCCAGTTCATCTTCCCCTATATGCCCTATAGGGATGGACATGAATGTGAGCACACTCCTAGGAATGGGTGTTTCTATAGTTCCTCAGAACTTGACCCCATAGACAGCAGCATGGAATAAGGGGCCACTCCTAATTCCTGGTACTCCCTCCTCCCACCATGTATACTTGCTGTCATCCTGGACTCTCCCAGATAGAAAATCACGACCCCACTGTCTCCTAATGCTACTGTGTGCTGCTTGTCTACCTCAACCACTCCTTACTCCCTTCCTTAAAGTCCAATGAAGTATGTTATCAAGCCAGAATTTAGTTTTTGTTGTTGTTGTTGTTTCTTTCTAATCAGGAAAAGGATTTGCCCCCACTTTGGGAATACCACTGAACAGCAGACCTAGTGCCCAGAGTCCATGTTTCTAATCAATATTTACTCTTGGAGTCTAAAGTACAGGCTTTTACAAATACACAGAAACAAATGGGTGTGCAAGTGGGAGAGGGTCCTGTGGGGAGTTACTTATCCCCTAAACATCTTTTAGGTCCATCTCCATACCCGTCAGGGTCCCTGGCATTCTTTGTGAAGGAGGAAAAATTGCATGAAAAAAAAAGGAGCAAAGATTTCAGTTTTCCCTAATTTAATCTGTGAATTCATTACCATCCCAATAGAATCTCCACAGGAATTTTTTGTGGAATCTGACAAACTGATTTGAGCAAGGATATGTAAAGAATATGCACAAGAAAAGCTAAAACAATTTTTTTTGGGAAATGCAGTGAAGGAGAATTTATTATACAAAATATCAAATCTCTAATAATTAATAAGGTACAGTATTGGCTCAGAACTAAACAAATAAATGAGTGAAATAGAATAGAAAGTCCTCAAACCAACACATGTAAAGATATTAAATAAGTAATATTAGTGGCATTTATAAGCCAGAGCTGAATGGATGAGCTATTCAATACAAAGTATTGGAACAACTGGCTTTTCATTTGGAAAAAACTAGATCTCTAACCATATACTAAATACACCCGCACACATGCAATTTTGGATAGCTCAAACAACTAACTATAAAAAATAAAGCATATCTATAACTACAATAAAAATATGTAGATGCATATATTTGTGACTTTGGTGTAGAGAAATCCTTTTTAAACAACGCATACAACACAAAAGGCATAAAAGCATGATTGATACATCTGAATCTACATCAAAAAAAATTTCCTAGACAAAAGACACCATCAATAAAGGTAAAAGACAAATGATAAACTGGGAGAAATATATTATTTGCAATATATGTATTAGGTCAAAAGTTAGTATCTCTCTCTACGTATATATGTTAATATATATTTAAAATATCTATATCTATCTATTGATTCTGTAGATCCATAAAAAAGGCAAACCATCTTAAGGAAATATGGCAAGGTATTTGGTCAGTCAATTCAGAAGGAGAAGTACAAATTGCCAATGGACATTTGAAAAAATGCTTGACTTCTAGTACTCAAGGAAAAGCAAATGAAAACAAACATCAGATACCATCTTTCACCCATCAGGTTGGTAATTAAACATCTGATTATATCGAGTGTTGACATGGAGGTGAACAAAACTGCTATTCTCATACTCTACTGGGCAGATTACAGAATTACTGGCAGAAATTTGGAAGCATCTATTAGTATGTAAAATGCATGTCCCCTATACCCAGCAACTCCATTTCTTAGCATCTATCCTAAGGAAACTCTTGCACATGTACACAAATGTTTATTGAGTGGATGCTTATGGAAATAATTGGCCATCACAATTTAGAAACAAGCTAAGTTCATAAAATAGGTAAATAGTTAAATAAGCTGCTGAGAGTCATACTCTGCAAAGTTATGTAACATTTTAAAAGATTAAGTCTGGATTTCTCCTTCTGGGAAGACAGTAGATATACATTTCCTTATTCCTCCCACTAAGTAAAACTACAAACTAAAAACTAAGTACAACCCAAAGCCCTCAACATTATAAATAAATCAACACAGAAGACTCTGGAAGGTGGAGGGAAGAAGGTACAACAGCAAGAGACCTCAGAACTCTAGGAATGACATGGTGGTATGTTCCCTGGATTTCTGTTTTGCTTTGTATATCTCAGAGCTGAAGCTCAAAAAGCCTGCAATCTGGAGCCACCAATGGGTGGAGACAAAACTAAAACTAAAACCAAAACCAAATAGCCTGTGCCTCTAACCAAAGGACCAGAAAAGGAGGTAGACTAGCAAGGCAGAGAATTTAACTGCTTTCCTTTAGGCAAGTATCCTAGGAAGAAAAAAATGTGGCCCCATCTTCAACCCCATCTGGGGATGGGGAAAGGGAAAACATGGACTTAAACCCTTGCTAAGCTGTAGCTAGGCAACCCAAACCTCCCTATGGGGGTGGTGTCAGACAAGACTGAGTGGGGAGCTGGGATAGACCTCCCAGACGGAAAATCAGCAAGGATATAGAAGAACTCAGCAACACCTTCACCCAACAGGATCTAATGTGACATTTATAGAGCACTCCATCCAACAACAGAATAATACCCATTCCTTTCAAGTGCCCATGGAACACAGACTATGTTAGACCACATCCTGTGTTATAAAACAAACCTCGACAAATTAAGCAATGAAAATAAAACAGAATGTATTCTGTAACCATGATGGAATACAACTAGAAATTAATGACAGAGAGATTGCAGGAAAATGTCTAAACACTTGAAAACTAAACAGCACAGTTCCAAATAACTCACGGGTCAGAGATGAATTCTCAAGAGAAATTTTAAAAATACACTGACCTGAATGAAAATGAACATACATCACAGCAAAATGTGTGGAATGCAACTAAAGCAGTGTTCATTAAAGGGAAATCTATAGCACCAAATGCTTATACTAGAAAAGAGAAAAGTCTCAAATCAGTAACCTAATTTCCTACCTTAAGAACTAGGAACAAATGAGCGACAGCTTCTCATGATGGCAGACCCAAGAGATAAGGCGCTCTTCAGGACTACCTCAAGAAGCTGCTGGAGCAGAAGGAGATCGATGGCCATCTCAAGGAGTTAAGGGAACAATTAAAAGAACTTACTAAGCAGTATGAAAAGTCTGAAAATAATCTGAAGGCCCTACAAAGTGTTGGGCAGATTGTGGTGAAGTACTTAAGCAACTAACTGCAGAAAAATTCATTGTTAAAGCTACAAATGGACCAAGATATATTGTGGGTTGTCATCGACAGCTTGATAAAAGTAAGCTGAAGCCAGGAACAAGAATTGCTTTGGATATGACTACACTATCATGAGATATTTGCCAAGAGAAGTGGATCCATTGGTCTACAACATGTCTCATGAGGCTCCTGGAAATGTTTCTTATTCTGAAATTGGAGGACTATCAGAACAGATTCAGGAATTAAGAGAGGTGATAGAATTACCTCTTACAAACTCAGAATTATTCCAGCGTGTAGGAATAATACCTCCAAAAGGCTGCTTGTTATATGGACCACCAGGTACAGGAAAAACACTCTTGGCTCGAGCTGTTGCTAGGCAGCTAGACTGCAATTTCTTAAAGGTTGTATCTAGTTCTATTGTAGACAAGTACATTGGTGAAAGTGTTTGATCAGAGAAATGTTTAATTATGCCAGGGATCACCAACCATGCATTATTTTTATGGATGAAATAGATGCTATTGGTGGTCGTCGGTTTTCTGAGGGTACTTCAGTTGATAGAGAGATTTACAGAACTTTAATGGAGTTACTGAATAAAATGGATGGGTTTGATACTATACATAGAGTTAAAATGATCATGGCTACAAACAGACCAGATACACTGGATCCTGCTTTGCTTTGTCCAGGAAGATTAGATAGAAAAATACATATTGATCTACCAAACGAACAAGCAAGATTAGATATATTGAAAATCCATGCAGGTCCCATTGCAAAGCATGGTGAAAAAGATTATGAAGCAATTGTGAAGCTTTCAGATGGCTTTAATGGAGCAGACCTGAGAAATATTTGTACTGAAGCAGGTATGTTTGCAATTCATGCTGACGTTGTAGTACAGGAAGACTTCATGAAAGCAGTCAGAAAAGTGGCTGATTCTAAGAAGCTAGAGTCTAAATTGGACTACAAACCTGTGTAATTTACTGGGAGGTTTTTGATGGTTGCATGACAGATACTGGCTTAATGTAAAAATAAAGTTAAGGAAAATAATGTATGTATTGGCAATGATCTCATTAAAAACTTATGAATAAAAATAAGTATGGGGCAGCCCCGGTGGCTCAGCGGTTTCACGCCGCCTTCAGCCCAAGGCCTGATCCTGGAGACCTGGGATCAAGTCCCACATCGGGCTCCTTGCGTGAAGCCTACTTCTCTCCCTGCCTGTATCTCTGCCTCTCTCTCTCTCACTCATGAATAATGAATAAAATCTTTAAAAAAATAAGTATGAATAACATTGTAAAAATTAGTAATTCAGTAATTCTACTTTTAAGATTGATAAAGAAGAAATTTGTATGTTTGTTAATGTTGCATTTATTGCAGCAAAAGTTATGAGTATGTTGAAGCTTTTCGTATTTGCTGTGTGAGCATGGATAAAGAAGATGTGGTTTATGTATACAATGGAATATTACTCAGCCATTAGAAATGACAAATACCCACCATTTGCTTCAACGTGGATGGGACTGGAGGGTATTATGCTGAGTGAAATAAGTCAATCGGAGAAGGACAAACAGTGTATGTTCTCATTCATTTGGGGAATATGAATAATAGTGAAAGGGAATATAAAGGAAGGGAAAAGAAATGTTGGGAAATATCAGGAAGGGAGACAGAACATAAAGACTCCTAACTCGGGGAAACGAACTAGGGGTGGTGGAAGGGGAGGAGGGCGGGTGTTGGAGGGGAATGGGTGACGGGCACTGAGGTGGACACTTGACGGGATGAGCACTGGGTGTTTTTCTGTATGTTGGTAAATTGAACACCAATAAAAATTAATAAAAAAAAATAAAAAAAAATAAAAAGGTAAAAAAAAAAAGAACTAGACAGTGGGGGTGGACACATACCACTCTGAATGTACTAAATCCACTGAAAAGTTCATTCTAAAAATGGTGAGTTTTACATTATGTGAATTTCACCTCAATTAAAAAAAAAAGAATGTGAAAAAAAAAAACATTGAAGGTAGTTGAAATAGTACAAGAGAGCATTTCTTATGACTTACTTTTTATATCATTTGTTTTCCTCATCCTAAAAAGTTGAATAAAATGTTTGATTCAGTTCTAAAAAAGACAAGAACCAGGAACAAAAGAGCCAAACAGAGCCAAAGCAAACAGAAGACAGGAAATTAAAATAAGAGGAGAAATCAATAAAATTGAAAACAGGAATAACAATTAGAGAAAATCAATGAAACAAAGATCTGGGGCTTTGAAAAGATCAGTGAAATCTACAAACTCTGGTAACACAAAGAAAAAAGAGAGAAAACAGAAGTTTCTAATATCAGGAACCAAACGAATATCACTGCAGAACCTTCAAAAATCAAAAGGATAGTAAGGAAATAGAATAACTCTATACATTCTGAGAATTTTGATGAAACCAACAAGTCCTTGAAAGACATGAACTCCCAACATTCACTCGATAGGAAATAGATGATTTGAATAGCCCTATAACTATTAAGAAAATTGAATTCATAATTTTAAACCCCCCCAAAAGAATTTCCAGTTTCACTGGAGAATTCTACAAAATGTTAATACCAATCGTAGGCAATCTCTTCCAGAGAATAGGAGAGGAGAAAAAGCTTCCCAACTTATTTTATGAAATTACTGTTATCTTTTTTTTTTTTTTTTGGAGAGCGAGAGCGTGATGGGGGAGGAGAGAGGTGCAGAGGGAGAGGGATAGGGAGAGAGAATCTTAAGCAGGTTCATGCTCAGGATGGAGCCTGACGCAGGGATTGATCCCATGATCCTGAGATCATGACCTGTGCTGAAATCAAGAGTTGGACTCTTAAGTGATTGAGCCACCCAGGCATCCCACCCCTGAAACTACTATTATCTTGATGCCAAAACCAGATGACAGTCACACACACAAAAAGAAAACTATAGACCAATATCCCTCATGAATAAAGAAGCAAAACTTCTCAACACGACAACAGCAAAAGAATTTAGTAATATGTAAGAAGTGGGGTCCATTCCAGGGATGCAAGACAGTTTCAATATCTCAAAATAAATCAATGTAATCCACCATATTAACAGGCTAAAGAACAATTACATAATTATGTCAGTGCAGAAAAAAAGCACTGAACAAAATCCAGCACCCATTATGATTAAAAAAAACAAGAGTCTTTCAGAAATGGGAAAAGACAGGAATATCCTCAATGCGAAAAAGAACATCTATTAAAAAAACTTATAGATAACACTAAACTTAATGGTGAAAGACTGAATGTTTTCCTCCTCAGATGAGGAACAAGGCAAGGATGTACTAAAAAGAAAACCACGGGCCCCTAATGACTTAGGCTAAGTCACCAAACCAGAGCTTAATATGTAACCTAACTGTACTTTCAAGCTCCCCAAGAAATGTAGTCTTAACCAATCAGTCAGGAATTTTCTGATCAGCACTAATGGGGTAATTTTCTCACTGGGTTCTCCATTCCACAAAGGAAGATGAGGTAATCCATTAAATAAGAGTCCTTGCCCTTCCCCTCCTAAGGTACAGTGAATTTGCCCAAAACAATATTTTCCTTTCTTTTGATAGTAACTTCTTGTCCTATGCTCCTTCCTTCCTATAAAAACCTTCCATTTTGTGCAACTCCTCAAAGTTCCCCTCTATTTGCTAGGTGGGATGCTGCATGATTCATGGATCACCTGAGAAAGCCAATTTGATTTTCAAATGTACTGAGTTGATTTTTTTTTCTGTAACAGATGTCTGCCTTCACTATTCTAATTCAACATCATGCTGGAAGGTCTAGCCAGTATAACCAGGTAAGAAAAGGAAATGAAAGGCATGCAAATTGAAGAGGAAGAAATAAAACTATCCCTGTTTGGAGATGACATGGTGTTGTATGAACAAAATCCCAAGGAGCTACAAAACAATTCCTAGCACTAATAAGCAAGTTCAGGGAGGTTGTAAGATACAAAATAAGCATAGACAAATAAATTGTATTTCTATACACTAGCAATGAACAAATGGATGCCAAAATTAAAAATACAATACCATTTACAATTTCTCAAAATACTGAAGTGCAAATATAACAAGATGTGTAGGGCTTGTGCGCTACAAAAAACTACAAAATGCTTGTGAAAAAAAGTTCAAGGAAGATCTAAATAAATTGAGAAATATAGGTTGTTCATGGATTAGAAGACTAGACAGTAAAGATGGCAATCCTATCTCAAACTTCTATACAGATTTAGTGAAATTCCTATCAAAATTTCAGGAGGGTATTCTAGACACAGACAAGGTCATTCTAAAATTTATACAGAAAATCAATGGAGCTAGAACAGCCAACCAATTTTGCAAAAGAAGGAGAAAATGAGAGGCATCGCTCTACCCAATTTCAAAACTTATTATGTAGTTACGATAATAAAGACTGTATGGTCCTGGTCAGGGGATAGATACATAGCTCAATGGAGCAGAGTAGAGAACCCAGAAACATACCTCCACAAATATGCCCAACTCACTCTCAACAAAGTAGCAAAAGTAACTCAATGGAAGAAAGATGGCCTTTTCAAATAGTGCTGGAGCTACTGTACATAGGCAAAACATTGAACCTTGACCTGTGTAGTGAGTTGAATAGTAGACTTCAAAAGATATTTCCACATCCTTATCCCTGGAACCTATAAATGTTATCTTATTTGGAAAATGAGTATTTGCTGATGTCATTAAGTCCAGTCCAGGATCTTGAGATGAGAAGATTATTTTGGATTATTCTAGTGGGCCCTAAATCCAATGACAAATATTCTTATGAAATAGACACAGAGAAGCTGACATGAAGATGGAGGCAGAGGTTGGAGCGATGTGGCTAGGAGATAAGGAAGCCAAGGATTGTTGGCAGAAGCTGGAAGAGGCAAGGAAGGATTTTCTCCTAGAGCCTCCAAAGAGAGCATGGCCCTACTGACACTTTGCTTTTAGACTTCTAGCCTCCACAACCATGAGCGAATAAATTTGTCTTGTTTTAAGCTATCGAGTTTATGGGACTTTGTCATGGTAGTCTTGGGAAACTAATGTAACTTGTTCCATACCTTAAAAAAAATCAACTTAAGGGGCCTGGGTGGCACAGTTGGTTAGGCTTCTGCCTTTTCATTTCAAGCTCAGGTCATGATCTCAGGGTTGTGAGATCAATCCAGCCCTGTGTCAGGCTCTGCACCAGACATGGAGCCTGCTTAAGATTCTCTCCCTCCTTCTCCCTCAGCCCCACTACCCACACGTGCTTGTGCACGTGTGTGTGTGTGTGTGTGTGCACACACTCTCTCTCTTGCTCTCTAAAAAAAATCAACTTAAAACGCCTCACAGGGCAGCCCTGGTGGCTCAGTGGTTTAGCGCCACCTTCAGCCAGGGGCATGATCCTGGAGACCCGGGATCGAGTCCCACATCGGGCTCCCTGCATGGAGCCTGCTTCTCCCTCTGCCTGTGTCTCTGTCTCTCTCTCCCTGTGTTTCTCATGAATAAATAAATAAAATCTTAAAAAAAAAAAACGCCTCACAAACTAACCTTATTGTGGTGATCATTTTGCAATACATATGTGTATCAGATCACCACATTATATACCTTAAACTTATACAACATCATATATCAAATATATCTCAATAAAGCTGGAAAATGCATCAGAAATTTAAATGTTAGATGGAAAACTACATTTTTATTTTTTTATTTTTTATTTTTTTGGAAACTACATTTTTAGAAAAAGAAAATGATTGGAATCTATGGCTAGGTCTTCTTTTTATTTATTTATTTTTTTATTGGAGTTCAATTTGCCAACATAGGGCTAGGTCTTCTACCTAACAATCAAAGCATGACATGAACAGTCAATTCACTGAAAAGGATATATAGATGGCAAGTAAGCACCTGAAACGTTCAGTCACTTGCCATCAGGGACATCCAAGTTAAAACCACAATAAGATATCACCACACACCTATCAGAATGGCTAAGATTAAAAAAAAAAAAGTGATCACACCAAATTCTGGTGAAGATGCCAAGAAACTGGATCCCTCATACATTGCTGATAGGAATGTAAAATGATATGGCCATTTTGTAAAATGGTTTGGCAAATTACTTTAAAAACTACACTTGCGTGGGAGGGGCAAGATGGCGGAAGAGCAGGGTCTCCAAGTCACCTGTCCTCAACAAATTACCTAGAAAACCATCCAATCATCCTGAAAATCTACGAATTCGGCCTGAGATTTAAAGAGAGACCAGCTGGAACGCTACAGTGAGAAGAGTTCGCGCTTCTATCAAGGTAGGAAGACGGGGAAAAAGAAATAAAGACACAAAAGGCCTCCAAGGGGGAGGGGCCCCGCGAGGAGCCGGGCTGAGGCCGGGGTGAGTGTCCCCAGGACAGGAGAGCCCCGTCCCGGAGGAGCAGGAGCTGCACCAACCTTCCCTGCGGAAAGGCCTCCCGGGGAATTGGAGCAGGATCCCCAGAAAGGCGGGGATGCCCTCGGGCTCCCTGGCACAGTAACAGAGGAACTGCGCCCCGGGAGAGTGCGCCGAGCTCCCTAAGGGCTGCAGCGCTCGGCGGGACCCGGAGCAGCTCGGAGGGGCTCGGGCGGCGGCTCCGCGGAGGGGGCTGCGCGGCTCCGGGAACAGCTCAGCGGCGGCGGCTCGGGCGGAGGAAGAAGCTCCGCGCGGAGGGGGCGGCGCGGCCCCGGGAACAGCTCGGAGGGGCTCGGGCGGAGGCTCCGCGGAGGGGGCTGCGGGGCGGGAGCGCGAATCCAACAGCGCAGGCCCCGGAGCACAGGGCGCCGGGACACAGCCCAGGATCCGGCCTCCCCCAGGGACAGGCAGAGGCCGGGAGGGCCCAGAACAGCAAGGACGCTCCTGCCCCGAGCTGAGCAGATCAGCGGCCCCGCCCGGGAGCCCCCAGGCCCTGCAGACGGAGAGCCCCGGAGTTACTGCGGGAGCTGACTCCAGATTCCCAGAGCTGCCCCCGCCACTGTGGCTTCCTCCCGGGGCCTCACGGGGTAAACAACCCCCACTGAGCCCTGCACCAGGCAGGGGCAGAGCAGCTCCCCCAAGTGCTAACACCTGAGAATCAGCACAGCAGGCCCCTCCCCCAGAAGACCAGCGACACGGACCAGTTCCAGGGGAAGTCAAGGGACTTAAAGTATACAGAATCAGAAGATACTCCCCCGTGTTTTTTTTTTGTTGTTGTTGTTGTTTTGTTTTTGTTTTTGTTTTTGTTTTTGTTTTATTCTGTGCTTTTTCTTTCTTTCTTTCTTCTTGATTTCTGATTGCTTCCCCCACCCCACCCCCCGTTTTTTTCTTTTTTCTCCTTTCTTTCTTTTTCTTTCTTTTTCTTCTCTTTTTCCCCTTTTTTTTCTTCTTCCTCTTTTTTCTTTTTCTCTTTTCTTTCCTTCTCTCTCTTTTTCTCCTTTTCCCAATACAACTTGTTTTTGGCCACTCTGCACTGAGCAAAATGACTAGAAGGAAAACCTCACCTCAAAAAAAAGAATCAGAAACAGCCCTCTCTCCCACAGAGTTACAAAATCTGGATTACAATTCAATGTCAGAAAGCCAATTCAGAAGCACTATTTTACAGCTACTGGTGGCTCTAGAAAAAACCATAAAGGACTCAAGAGACTTCATGACTGCAGAATTTAGATCCAATCAGGCAGAAATTAAAAATCAATTAAATGAGATGCAATCCAAGCTAGAAGCCCTAACGACGAGGGTTAACGAGGTGGAAGAACGAGTGAGTGACATAGAAGACAAGTTGATGGCAAAGAGGGAAACTGAGGAAAAAAGAGACAGGCAATTAAAAGACCATGAGGATAGATTAAGGGAAATAAATGACAGCCTGAGGAAGAAAAACCTACGTTTAATTGGGGTTCCTGAGGGCGCGGAAAGGGCCAGAGGGCCAGAATATGTATTTGAACAAATCCTAGCTGAAAACTTTCCTAATCTGGGAAGGGAAACAGGCATTCAGATCCAGGAAATAGAGAGATCCCCCCCTAAAATCAACAAAAACCGTTCAACACCTCGACATTTAATAGTGAAGCTTGCAAATTCCAAAGATAAGGAGAAGATCCTTAAAGCAGCAAGAGAAAAAAAGTCCCTGACTTTTATGGGGAGGAATATTAGGGTAACAGCAGACCTCTCCACAGAGACCTGGCAGGCCAGAAAGGGCTGGCAGGATATATTCAGGGTCCTAAATGAAAAGAACATGCAACCAAGAATACTTTATCCAGCAAGGCTTTCATTCAAAATGGAAGGAGAGACAAAGAGCTTCCAAGACAGGCAGGAACTGAAAGAATATGTAACCTCCAAACCAGCTCTGCAAGAAATTTTAAGGGGGACTCTTAAAATTCCCCTTTAAGAAGAAGTTCAGTGGAACAATCCACAAAAACAAGGACTGAATAGATATGATGACACTAAACTCATATCTATCAATAGTAACTCTGAACGTGAACGGGCTTAATGACCCCATCAAAAGGCGCAGGGTTTCAGACTGGATGAAAAAGCAGGACCCATCTATTTGCTGTCTACAAGAGACTCATTTTAGACAGAAGGACACCTACAACCTGAAAATAAAAGGTTGGAGAACCATTTACCATTCAAATGGTCCTCAAAAGAAAGCAGGGGTAGCCATCCTTATATCAGATAAATTAAAATTTACCCCGAAGACTATAGTGAGAGATGAAGAGGGACACTATCTCATACTCAAAGGATCTATCCAACAAGAGGACTTAACAATCCTCAATATATATGCCCCGAATGTGGGAGCTGCCAAATATTTAAACCAATTAATAACCAAACTGAAGAAATACTTTGATAATAATACACTTATACTTGGTGACTTCAATCTAGCTCTCTCTATACGAGATAGGTCTTCTAAGCACAACATCTCCAAAGAAACGAGAGCTTTAAATGATACACTGGACCAGATAGATTTCACAGATATATACAGAACTTTACATCCAAACTCAACTGAATACACATTCTTCTCAAGTGCACATGGAACTTTCTCCAGAATAGACCACATACTGGGTCACAAATCGGGTCTGAACCAATACCAAAAGATCAGGATAGTCCCCTGTATATTCTCAGACCATAATGCCTTGAAATTAGAACTTAATCACAAGAAGTTTGGAAGGACCACAAACACGTGGAGGTTAAGGACCATCCTGCTAAAAGATGAAAAGGTCAACCAGGAAATTAAGGAAGAATTAAAAAGATTCATGGAAACTAATGAGAATGAAGATACAACTGTTCAAAATCTTTGGGATGCAGCAAAAGCAGTCCTGAGGGGGAAATACATCGCAATACAAGCATCCATTCAAAAACTGGAAAGATCTCAAATTCAAAAGCTCACCTTACACATAAAGGAACTAGAGAAAAAGCAACAAATAGACCCCACCCCCAGCAGAAGAAGACAGTTAATTAAAATTCGAGCAGAACTCAATGATATCGAGACCAAAAGAACTGTGGAACAGATCAACAGAACCAGGAGTTGGTTCTTTGAAAGAATTAATAAGATAGATAAACCATTAGCCAACCTTATTAAAAAGAAGAGAGAGAAGACTCAAATTAATAAAATCGTGAATGAAAAAGGAGAGATCACTACCAACACCAAGGAAATACAAACGATTTTAAAAACATATTATGAACAGCTGTACGCCAATAAATTAGGAAATCTAGAAGAAATGGACACATTCCTGGAAAGCCACAAACTACCAAAACTGGAGCAGGAAGAAATAGAAAACCTGAGCAGGCCAATAACCAGGGAGGAAATTGAAGCAGTCATCAAAAACCTCCCGAGACACAAGAGTCCAGGGCCAGATGGCTTCCCAGGGGAATTCTATCAAACGTTTAAAGAAGAAATCATACCTATTCTACTAAAGCTGTTTGGAAAGATAGAAAGAGATGGAGTACTTCCAAATTCGTTCTATGAGGCCAGCATCACCTTAATTCCGAAACCAGACAAAGACCCCACCAAAAAGGAGAATTACAGACCAATATCCCTGATGAACATGGATGCAAAAATTCTCAACAAGATACTAGCCAATAGGATCCAACAACACATTAAGAAAATTATTCACCATGACCAAGTAGGATTTATCCCCGGGACACAAGGCTGGTTCAACACTCGTAAAACCATCAATGTGATTCGTCATATCAGCAAGAGAAAAACCAAGAACCATATGATCCTCTCATTAGATGCAGAGAAAGCATTTGACAAAATACAGCATCCATTCCTGATCAAAACCCTTCAGAGTGTTGGGATAGAGGGAACTTTCCTCGACATCTTAAAAGCCATTTACGAAAAGCCCACAGCAAATATCATTCTCAATGGGGAAGCACTGGGAGCCTTTCCCCTAAGATCAGGAACAAGACAGGGATGTCCACTCTCACCACTGCTGTTCAACATAGTTCTGGAAGTCCTCGCCTCAGCAATCAGACAACAAAAAGACATTAAAGGCATTCAAATTGGCAAAGAAGAAGTCAAACTCTCCCTCTTCGCCAATGACATGATACTCTACATAGAAAACCCAAAAGCCTCCACCCCAAGATTGCTAGAACTCATACAGCAATTTGGTAGCGTGGCAGGATACAAAATCAATGCCCAGAAATCAATGGCATTTCTATACACTAACAATGAGACTGAAGAAAGAGAAATTAAGGAGTCAATCCCATTTACAATTGCACCCAAAAGCATAAGATACCTAGGAATAAACCTAACCAAAGAGGTAAAAGATCTATACCCTAAAAACTACAGAACGCTTCTGAAAGAAATTGAGGAAGACACAAAGAGATGGAAAAATATTCCATGCTCATGGATTGGCAGAATTAATATTGTAAAAATGTCAATGTTACCCAGGGCAATTTACACATTTAATGCAATCCCTATCAAAATACCACGGACTTTCTTCAGAGAGTTAGAACAAATTATTTTAAGATTTGTATGGAATCAGAAAAGACCCCGAATAGCCAGGGGAATTTTAAAAAAGAAAACCATAGCTGGGGGCATCACAATGCCAGATTTCAGGTTGTACTACAAAGCTGTGGTCATCAAGACAGTGTGGTACTGGCACAAAAAGAGACACATAGGTCAATGGAACAGAATAGAGAACCCAGAAGTGGACCCTGAAATGTACGGTCATCTAATATTCGATAAAGGAGGAAAGACTATCCATTGGAAGAAAGTCTCTTCAATAAATGGTGCTGGGAAAATTGGACATCCACATGCAGAAGAATGAAACTGGACCACTCTCTTTCACCATACACAAAGATAAACTCAAAATGGATGAGAGATCTAAATGTGAGACAAGATTCCATCAAAATCATAGAAGAGAACACAGGCAACACCCTCTTTGAACTCGGCCACAGTAACTTCTTGCAAGATACATCCACAAAGGCAAAAGAAACAAAAGCAAAAATGAACTATTGGGACTTCATCAAGATAAGAAGCTTTTGCACGGCAAAGGATACAGTCAACAAAACTAAAAGACAACCTACAGAATGGGAGAAGATATTTGCAAATGACATATCAGATCAAGGGCTAGTTTCCAAAATCTATAAAGAACTTATTAAACTCAACACCAAAGAAACAAACAATCCAATCATGAAATGGGCAAAAGACATGAAGAGAAATCTCACAGAGGAAGACATGGCCATGGCCAACATGCACATGAGAAAATGCTCTGCATCACTTGCCATCAGGGAAATACAAATCAAAACCACAATGAGATACCACCTCACCCCAGTGAGAATGGGGAAAATTAACAAGGCAGGAAACAACAAATGTTGGAGAGGATGCGGAGAAAAGGGAACCCTCTTACACTGTTGGTGGGAATGTGAACTGGTGCAGCCACTCTGGAAAACTGTGTGGAGGTTCCTCAAAGAGTTAAAAATAGACCTGCCCTACGACCCAGCAATTGCACTGTTGGGGATTTACCCCAAAGATTCAGATGCAATGAAACGTCGGGACACCTGCACCCCGATGTTTCTATCAGCAATGGCCATAATAGCCAAACTGTGGAAGGAGCCTCGGTGTCCATCGAAAGATGAATGGATAAAGAAGATGTGGTTTATGTATACAATGGAATATTACTCAGCAATTAGAAAGGACAAATACCCACCATTTTCTTCAACGTGGATGGGACTGGAGGGTATTATGCTGAGTGAAATAAGTCAATCGGAGAAGGACAAACAGTGTATGTTCTCATTCATTTGGGGAATATGAATAATAGTGAAAGGGAATATAAAGGAAGGGAAAAGAAATGTTGGGAAATATCAGGAAGGGAGACAGAACATAAAGACTCCTAACTCGGGGAAACAAACTAGGGGTGGTGGAAGGGGAGGAGGGCGGGTGTTGGAGGGGAATGGGTGACGGGCACTGAGGTGGACACTTGACGGGATGAGCACTGGGTGTTTTTCTGTATGTTGGTAAATTGAACACCAATAAAAATTAATTAAAAAAAACTACACTTGCAACTACCATGTGACTCCACACTTGCATTTTTGGACATTTCTTCCAGAGAAATGAAAACTGTCCACATAAAAACTTGTCTTATGACTATTCATAGACGCTTTATTTATAGTAGCCAAGAAATCAGCAACAGTCCAGATGTCCTGCAATGGGTAAACGGATAAACTACGCATAGTATATCCAAGCCATGGAAAACTACTCAGCAATAGAAAGGTAGAGAATGTTGATACACATAACAACCTGGATGAATCTCCAGATAATTCAGCTGCCTAAAGAAAGCAAACAATCCCTAAAAGTTATATACTGTATGATTCTATTTACACAACATCATCGAAATGACCTAATTTTAGAAATGGAGAACAGATTAGTGGCTCTCAGAAGTTAAGCAGGAGGTGGGGCTGGGAGGAAAGTGAGTGTAGCTCTGAAAGGGGACCTTAAGGGATCCTTGTGATGATGGAAATCTTTTGTATCTTTTATTTATTTATTTATTTATTTATTTATTTATTTATTTATTTATCTATTTATTTATTTATGAGAGACACACAGAGAGAGGCAGAGACATAGGCAGAGGGAGAAGCAGACTCCCTGCAGGGAGCCCAATGTGGGACTCGATTCCAGGACCCCGGGATCACAACTTAAGCCAAAGGCAGACACTTAACCACTGAGCCACCCAGGCACCCTGGAAATCTGTATCTTGACTGTACCAATGTTGTCGTCCTGCTTGCTATATTGCACTACAGATATGTAGGCGGTCACCATTGAGGAAAACTTGGGTGAAGGGTATATGGGAAATCTCTGTATTATTTCTTAAACTGCATGTGAATCTTCAATTATCTCACAATTTAATTTAAAAAGAATGTATTAGATCCATGTGTCTTAACATGGCAAGATATATTGCTAAGTGAAAAAAAGTAAGTTACCAATCAGTATCTATGGTTTACTAGCATTTATCTTTGATATCCACACACAATCACACTCTGTATACATAGAAAAAGATTTGGAAGAGGGAACTCTACACTGATAACAGTGGTTTCCTCTGGAGAACAGAATTGGGGATGGAAGAGGATTTTTAACTATAGCTGGATTGCTTTGTTGTTCTTTTTTTCACAATCAGAATATATTCATATGCTACCTGTATAGTGAAAACATTATCCTGGACACAGCTACAGTGTTCTTGGAATCCAAACCGGTTTTGCATGTGCTGAAACGACCCGTCCTGCCTTCACTACCAGTGTGGCCAGACTGCCCAGCTTACGACTCCTGGCCCTTGAGCCTCAAGGAAGTGGCTCCTGAGCTTACCTGGCTTGGAAACAGGCTCACCCCTACTACCTTTGAAGTATGGAGATACCAACCGGAAGGGCCAATGTGCCCGCAACCATGAATCTACCCACTGCTGTTGACAATTTAAAAAACACACAAAACCCAGCCTATGCTAATCAATCCAACAGTGGTTTCCATAAGGTTCAGGTCAACAAACTGTCATGCAAGTGTCAGCCCTGGGGGTAGCAAATACCACCCTACCCTGTGACCTAAAAACATGGCAGCAATTGAGCCTCTTTGGAAGGAACTGAGAGCTGCAGGCATGAGCAACAATTGGATACCTACACCCAGCTGTGTCTGGCTGAGAGCAGACTCACAGCAGGATTCACCATATATTTATGGAGCACCTTCTATGTGCCAGGTGGTATTCTAGACACTGATACTTAGCAGTGAATAAAACAAAGTCCCTGCCCTCAAGGGGCTCTTATTCTAGTGAGGGAGCAGATGGTAAGCAAGAAAAATAAATTAGATGTTAGGTGGTATTAAGTGCCATGAAAAAAAAAAAGAACATAGCATGGAAGGATATAAGGTGTTGGGTGCTGAGGGTTGAAATTTTAGACATGGTGGCCAGAGAAGGCCTCATTGAGAAGGTAATGTTTTGGTGGAGATTTCAAGGAAGTAAGAGAGCCATCTGCAAAAGTATCCAGTGGTTCTGGATACCTTCCATTTCCTCCACCAGATTTTCTCCACCCTTCTCCACCCAGCTTTGTGCCCTGGTAGGCTGACCTGTATGGACTGCTTCAACAGGTTCCCTTTCCCTCTGGCTTCGGGTTAGGTTTGACCAATGGGAGGCACCTGCAAGGAGATCAGAAAGAAAAAAGTTGAGATTTTTCATCAGCTCCCTCTGTGCAGGTTCATCATGGGTTGGCCACATCCCTCTGCCAACGACAGCTCCTTTCAGGTGACCTTCTCCATACAGCACCCTTTTCCTAGTACCCAAAACCACTCTCTCCCAGGATCCTGATGGACACTCTGGGAAAAAACATTCTAGGCAGAAGGAAAAACAAGTACAAAGCACAAACGTGCCTGGAAGGTTTAAAGAATGATCAGGAGACAAGTATGGCTGGAATGGAGGAGGTGACAGAGAAATTTGTTGAAGATAATGGCAAGGACATAGGGTGGGGGGCAGATTGTGAGGCTCTTCCAGGCTACCATAAAGACTTTAGCTTTTACTATGAGTGAGATGGGGAGCAGTTGGAGGATGCTGAGCAAAAGATTGACATATTCAAACTATGCTTTAATAGTATCACTTTAGGAGACTGGTGACAGGCAGACAGGATGATGGCTTATATTAGGATGGTAGCACTGGTAGCAATGGTAGCAATGGAGGTGGTGAGAAGTGCTTGGATTTCAAATAAATTTTGAAGGTGGTGCAGAGGGATCCTTTTCAGTAAAATGACCAGAGCAAAAGCCCAAACTCAAGAACAGAGACTTGTTACCCTGCTTATCATTGTGCGTCACCAAAAATTCTGTTATTCATCAATGAGATTTCAGACATAGACCCTGCACACAGCATAATGATTCCCTACCACTTATGTGGGACACAAAACTCTAGGCCGAAGGCCAAGCCCAGAGGTCTCCAGACTGTCCCTGACTCCAGAAAACTATTGCCATGGATTTTCTAACCAACCTACCCCACAACTCTGTAGGGGTCATACTGGGTGCCGTTTTGCTCCTGATCTGCTCCAACCACTCTACCTCCATCTGCCCCTCTGCGAGCTGACCTAGCTATGTCACATCAGAATTCTGGGAAACACTGTCCACACCACCTGTCCTCTGCTCACCATCACTCACAGACTGTCAGCAGACAGATCACATTCATCATGAACTGAGCAGACAGGGATAGGCTCCAGGGGCAGTCAGAACACAGTGTGGCCAACATCTCAAAGGTATCACAATTGTGATAAGGAATTTTACATGTGTCCGGGGAAAGCAGTCAATCATCAACTATAGGCAGATCATTGTGGGGAGAGGAGGAAGAAAACAGAAAACTTGGCCCCATGGGCCAAAAGCCCCCCGGCCTGAAGCACCTCCTAGGAACAAAAGCACCCTGGTATCTTTGGGTGCATAGTGTTGATTCCCAGGATAAGGCCTGTTGCTTCATATTAGTGAACCCCCAGCAAAGGCACCCAGCTGGAAACTAGAGAACAGCACATGATTCTGAAAGCTCATTCCAGAGCCAGGAAAAACTGGTGGTATTTTGTTTATGTTCAAAGAAATCAATCCAAAGAGATCATCCCCATGGCCAAAGTCAGCAAGACTGGGGAACAAACAGCTGCCAACTGGGGAAGGGACAACCTGCACTGGAATCCTGGATCTAAGACTTTCAAGCTGTGTTCCCTCGGGTAAAATTTTTACCTCTCCTAGGACCTCAATTTTCTAATCTGTAAAATAGGGGAATGACACCCACCTCAGAGCTGTTTTGGGGATAAAAATGAGTGTGTAAAATGTGTCTGGCATGGCCTGTGGGATACTAGCTGCTTGCAACATACTGGTTTTCTTCTCATGCCCACTTTTCTTTGGCAAATTCTAGGTCCGTGGTGCGGGGCAACTACATGGTTCCAGTGGCCCCCTGGTCCCTTCAGAAGAGCTCTCTGAGGAATTCTCCAGTTCTTTCATGCTGATGCTGTTTTCTGATCTTTACTAAATGGGCATCCTGGGCAGCTGGCATTTGATCCCAGCAGGACATGGTTCCATGCACAGCTTGGCACCGAAGGCACTAATGCCTCTTAATTAACTGTACATTCGGCTGACCTGCCTAAAACAGCTGCTTTCATTTGCGGAATCCCAAATATTTCTTATGCCATTCCAGGTTATGTGAATCCCTTATAGATGCAAGTTGTTAATGCAGACCTTTGCTTCCCTGTCTCCTTTTTCATCCTCTCAGTCTCTCCTGCCTACTCCATGCTGCTCTGTCTGCCTGGCCTTGGCCTTGGCTATTCATCTTTTTCCTTTGCTCCCCTAGCTCTTTCATTAACCCTCATTCAAAGACAGTGTTTATGAGGAGAGAGCCTGTAAAAGTGGCTTAAGGTAGAGCCATGGTTAGGCCTGGAGGAAACCATTCCACTTCCTCCTTGGCCTGTCATACCAGTCATCCCCAGGTCTGCTTTCCCAATCATTCACAGTGAGCTGGGTAAGGTTACAAAGCCAAACAAGACATGACTGCTGCCCTCAGAGAACTCCTAATCTAGTGGCAGAGACAGACAGCCCCACAGTATATGAAGAAGTATGGAGAGAATGCAGAGGTGGGAAAGCATCTGCTTGCCTCTGAGGGGACAGGGCAAGCTTCACCAAGAGGGGAGACCTGGACTGCTCTTGAAGCCTGGGTGTTTTCTTCCAAATGGAGGAGGTCAAAAAGCATCCCAGGGGTAAAGGTGGCATGGTGATGAGAAGGGCAGTGTGTGTTTGGGGCTCTGTGTGGCCGACGGTAAGATCTAGCAGATGAGCAACAATGAGCCCGGGAAGGAGCATCTGGAGCTGGCTTGCCAAGAGGGTGCCAGGTTGATGGGATGCCACTCTGCAGGGGGTTAGGATGCAAGGCCAGAGACATTGGACCTGGTGACTGTTGGGAAGGCACATGATGAACACTGTGTTTTAAGAAGACAATTCTGGAAGGCAGAGACCAGAAGAATGGAGGCCAGGTAGGAAGCTTCTGCAATGGTCCTGGTCCCGGCACAGTCTGGGACCCTGAACTGGGGTATTGGCCATGGCAATGGAAATGAGGGGGCCGAGAAGAGATACCAGTAGGCCCTACTTCCCTGGCTCTGGCCTTTATCCTGGATTCGATCTTTACCTTTCCCCAGTACCTTCTCCTTTGACCATCTTAATGGATCCTGAGGCTCTACTCCAACTTCCACCTCAATGTGGATTTTTCCCCAATCCAGTATCTTGAGATCTGACCTGTCATCTGGCCCTGGGACCAGATTCTGGCTGCTCTCTGGACATTTCCAAGGAACCCAACTCATCAGCATGTTTAAAACTGCCAGCATGGTGCCTGCACTTCAGCTGTAACCCAGCTTGGGAGTACCATGCACCTCAGCTAAGTTCCGGGCTTCAGGGGCCTAACTCACCAACTGAAGAAGCATTCTATATCTTTGTAGGGCAAACATGGTTTCCCAGTTCTAAGCCACCAATTTATATGTGGCCTTAGAGGACTCAGCACGTTCATACCTTGGGGATGACCTTCCCTCACTTGCTCAGGATCCAGTTCCCGAGCAGTGGCCTTTAACCAGAGGTGGGTCCTTCCAACCCCTGGAAGTATTTGGAAATGTGTAGGGACATTTAAGGTAGTCACAGTGACTCCAGGGTACCGGTGGCATTTAGGGCCAGGAATTGGGATGTGAAATATTCTGCAATGACCCAGGAGTGCCCCACACTGCAAAGACTGGTCTTATTCCAAGTGCTAAGAGTAATCTCACTGAGAAACACTGTGACCAAACTCAAGAAGAGCGGGGACTGTGTCTGTTTTGTTCTTTCTCTGTTCCCAGCATGTAGCAGAGTGCACGGTGCATGAGGGTGTGCAGTGTTTGTTAAATTAATAAATTGACTCACCCCTTCATACAACCAACACCTACCAAGGGCTACTGTTGATGCTGGGGACAGAAAGACGAACAAGACCTCGGCAGTGCCTTTGCACCTTGGCTGGCCTCCACTGAGTAGGGTACAGAAGATCTCGAGATGGGAGGTCAAAAGTTAAGAATGCCTCATCTTCCATAACCCACCACAGGGCTCCTTCCTAGTAAGGGGAATGAATTACCAGTTAAATGCTGAATTGAAAATTCACTCATTCCTTTAGGCAACACTTGAGTAGCACATGAACCTTCCTAAAACACTTTCAAGATATCCTGCTGGAGCTGGGCTGGGAGGAGAGGAGGGCTTGGGCGGGAGCTGGAAGCAGGGTTGAGGCCTGAGGGGTTCCTGCCGAGCTCAGGGCCAGAGCAGACAGGCCCAATCAGACAGTCTCTTGGGACTCCGGGGCGGGTGTTGGGTGGGGGGAGGTTCTGGTGCAATTGGAAATATGTGCCACATGGCCTGAATTGCAGGGGCCGGCCTCAGGCTCCCACATCCCCAAACACTTCCAGATGGATTTATTTATAACTCCCCAACCAGAGGCAGCTCTCAGCTTCTTTTCCTCACTCTCCTCCCCACTCCTAGAGCAAGCCTTTGCCGCCCCTTTCCATTCTGGAAACCAGCAGGAGATGGGGAATGTGCAGTACTGCTCAGCCACAGCAGCAGCCTGGGCTCCTGGTCACCGCCTGTCCCCTAGGTGGCAACAGCAGCTCACTGTATGGGGGTGCCAACAGAGTGGTCATACATACTCCTGCCCACGTGGTCATCTGGATTCTCTCAGGCCAGCCCTAAATGGGTAGTACGAGCTGGGCGCATTCACTCTGGCAAGTTTCCGTTCTAGATCAGTCTCTGCTTCTTGTCATACCCATGTCTGCTCATCCTTTGTCTCCGGGAAATTTTGGGCTCCCTCCTCTCCACCTTCTCCCACAGGATACTTTTTCTCACTGTTCAGGCTGCCAGAAGCTTTGGATTCGGACATTTTTCAAATCCAGAAACTGAAGCTCAGAGAGGTTGAGTAACTAGCCCAAGGTTGCACAGCATGTTACACAGCAGAGCCAGAAATATAAAGCCCTGAGCTCTGTCCCTGACACTAGTGCTTTCTAAACCTAGAGTTTCCCCCATGTATGAAGTGGAGTTAATGCTTGGCAGGTGGTCTGGTGAAAAGTGTCAGCTCTGGAACTGCTCTCTATGGAGCACACATTGGTTCTGCCATTTACCAGCTGGATGACCTCTGATGAGTCACTCTTCTGCTCCTGTAATTCAATTTCTTTATCTTTCCTTTAAGGATTAAGGAGATAATGCATTTAAATGGCTTAGCACAGCGTCTGTCCCATAGTAAACTCACAACAAATAATAACCAATTTGATAGTTCATTGCTTGGTTGCATCATTATAGAGCTCACAGCTCCCATCTCTTGAAATATGGGCCAGGCCCCATACAAACATTGCCTCCTGACTCCTCACACATTGAGAGAAGTAAACTTGGGCTTGGAGAGATTAAGTGACCTGCCTAAGGCCACACTTGAACCCAGGTCTAGGGGATCCCAAGGTTATAGATTCCATGCTTCCTATAGAGTCTGCAGTATAAAAGCTCCCTATATGTGTCCTTAGCTGATTCTCTTCCCTGCCTCCCCAACCTTCCCCTGCCCTGTCTTGCCTCCTTTAGGACTGGTCCAAAAGCTTCTTCTTTCCCAGAGTTCCAGCCCACCCAGCTGAACCTGAGCATTTTTAAAAAGATTTTATTTATTTATTTAAGAGAGAGAGAGAGAGAGAGAGAGAGAGAAAGAGAGAGACCCTGAGCAGAGGGGAGGGGTAGAGGCAGGAGCAGGCTCTCTGCTGAGCAGGGAGCCTGACACGATGTGGGGCTCAATCCCAGGATCCTTGAGATCATGACCTGAGCTAAAGGCAAACATTTAACTGAGCCACCCAGATGCCCCTGAACCTGAGCATTTTGGCAGACCCAAGCAAGGCCCATGAGCCCTTCAGGCCTGGAGGAACCTGGTGGTGCTGAGGCCTTCCTGCTTCCCTCCTCTCCTAGTCTTGGTTGGAACTGGCAGTGACTAGAGGGGACAGGGTGGCAGAGAAGGCAGACAAAGGCTCCAGAGTCAAGCTTCTGGATGCATCGTATCTGTCTTCTATGTGCTCCCTTTGCTCTCAAAGTTACTCAGAACCAAGGTCTGACAAACCCACCTCTGCACCCAAGGTCCAGACAAAATTTCCTGCAGCTGTTCAGCAACACACGACACCAGATTTCTGTCCCAGTGGGACTTTTTGGTATTCTCACAGTCCTTTCAGTTTGTTGCAATGCCATTAAACACACATTATTTCTCTATGCTTTCTCATCCTGCACCACACATGAGTACCACCAGTGATGGCATGAGGGAATAGCACAACCTCTGAGTACATATGGGCAAGTGAATCAGTAGACACTTCTCTCAATTGAATGTGACTCACCAAATGGGTTCCAAATCCCATCAACGATTAGGCTCAGTCTATCTGTACTTCCTTCACCTTTTCAGTGGGTTTCCCCAGATGCTCCGAATTCCTGATAGTCCAAGATTAAGCGTAGAGTTATTTAATAAATGCTCAGGATGGAAAGGGCATTTAACAAATGCTTGATCTCTCTCCAAACAAAATAACTCTCAGAGTTTGTGGACAAACGTTACCAGAGGGCCGCAGGGCAGCTCCTCTCTGCTTCCAACATTGATGTTTAGGAAACCCTCCTCATCGGACAATAATATTGGCCCTTACCCCTGAAACTATCAGATCTACATCCCTAGCCCTACTGTATATAGGTTCTCTGAACCTTAATTTCCTTCTCTGTTGTTGTGAGGCATCTAACAGTCAGGTACATGGTACTTCTTCAACAAATGTTACATACAAAGCTTTACCTTAGAGTAAAAGCAAATTTTTACTAATTCTAGAACATCTATAGGGTGACCACTCTTTCAGGAAATTCTTTATTCTCTCAATATTTACCAAGCATCTACTATGTACGGAGCAGCATGAGAGAAACAAAATAAATTCAAAAATTCCTATTCAAGATTAGAACAGAAATAAACGATATAGTAACTAAACAAACAAACAAAACCAGATCAGTGAAACCAGGAGCCAGTTCTCTAAAAAGATCAACAAAATTTCTAAGTGAGCAATGTGGAGGCTGTGAAAAATTAAGGCCATTCTACCTCAAGTTTAGCATTAGCACAAGTACAGCCATCTTAGGACCCTGTGAATAAGAGCTGAACTTTACAGGAAAAACTGCAGAATGTCCTCGGCAGGGAATCTCATATCAGAAAGACAACAGAGCCCATGCCCATGGTAGAAAGTTCCATATTAGAATGAGAACAGAGCTCAATGCCCTTGAAAGCCCCATATCAGAATGTAAACAGAACTTGAGAAATTCATCCACCCCTTTGAAAATCCCCTAGACCAGGCCATAAAAAACCCAGCTGTAACCCACTTTGGGGTCCAAGTCCCTGCTCCGCTGTGTCGGGCATACTTGGACCCAAGCTCCAGCTTGCAAATAAACCCTCCTGTGCTTGCATCGGTGTCGGCTCCTTGGTGGTTTCTCGGATTCGCAATCTTGGGCACAACAAGCAAGGCTCATGAGAGAGAGAGAGAGAAAGAGAAAGAGAGAGAGAGAGAGAGAGAGACCCAAATAAACAAAATCACTGATGAAAGAGGAAAAATTGGGATGCCTCGGTGGTTCAGCGGTTCAGTGTCTGCCTTTCACTCAGGGCGTGGTCCTGGAGTCCCAGGATCGAGTCCCACATCAGGCTCTCTGCATGGAGCCTGCTTCTCCTCCCTCTGCCTATGTCTCTGCCTCTCTCTCTTTCTGTGTCTTTCATGAATAAATAAATAACATCTTTGGGCAGCCCCGGTGGCGCAGCGGTTTAGCGCCGCCTGCAGCCCAGGCGTGATCCTGGAGACCTAGGATCGAGTCCCATGTCAGGCTTTCTGCATGGAGCTTGCTTCTCCCTCTGTCTGTGTCTCTGCCTCTGTGTGTGTGTGTGTGTGTGTCTCTATGAATAAATAAATAAAAATCTTTAAAAAATAAATAAATAACATCTTTAAAAAAAAAGAAAGAGGAAAATAACAACCAACACCACGAAATAGAAACAATTGTAACAGAATATTATGAAAAAGCCTATATGCCAACAAACTGGACATCTTAGAAGAAATTAATAAATTCCTAGCAACCTATAACCTACCAAAACTAAAGCAGGAAGAAACAGAAATTTTGAACAGATCAATTTCCAGCAATGAAATTGAATCAGTAATCCAAAAACTTCCAACAAACCAAAGTCCAGGACCAGATAGATGGTTTCACAGGTGAATTCTACCAAACATTTATATAAGAGTGAATATCTATTCTTCTCAAAATATTCCAAAAAATACAAGAGGAAGGAAAACTTCCAAAATCATTCCTATGTGGCCAGTACTATCCTGATGCCAAAACCAGATAAAGACATCGCAATAAAAAGACAAATACAAGCCAATATCTCTCATGAACATGGATGCAAAACTCCTCAACAAAATATCAGCAAACCGAATCAAACAATACGTTAAAAAAATCATTCACCATGATTAAGTGGGATTTATTCTGGGTTTCAAGAGTGGTTCAATATTCACAAAATAATCAACATGATACATTGCATCAATAAGAGAAAAGATGGGAACCATACGATCATTTTAATAGATGCAGAGAAAGCATCTGACAAAGCACAATGGTGATTCATGATAAAAACCTTCAACAAAGTATATTTATTTTATGTTTTTTAAGATTTTTATTAATTTATTCATGAGAGACACAGAGAGAGGCAGAGACATAGGCAGAGGGAGAAGCAGACTCCCTGCGGGGACCCCATTGTGGGACTCGATCCCAGGACCCCTGGGATCACGACCTGAGCCAAAGGCAGACACTCAACTGCTGAGCTACCCAGGTGCCCCAACAAAGTAAGTTTAGAGGGAGCATGCCTCAACATGATAAAGGCCTTATATGAAAAACCCACAGCCAACATCATATTCAATGGTGAAAAACAGAGAGCTTTTCCCCCAAGGTCAAGAACAAGACAGGGATTTCCACTTTCACCACTTTTTTCAACATAGTACTGGAAGTATTAGCCACAGCAATCAGACAACACAAAGAAATGAAAGACATCCAAATTGATAAGAAAGAAGTAAAACTATCATATTTGCAAATGACATAATACTCTATATAGAAAACCCTAAAGATTCCACCAAAAAACTACTAGAACTGATATGAAAAATTCAGTAAAGTCACAGGATATATGCAAAAGAATAAAACTAGACCACTTTTTTTCATCATATACAAAAAATAATCTCAAAATGGGTTAAATACCTAAATGTGAGACCTGAAACCATAAAAATTCTTGAAGAGGCAACAGGCAGTAATCTCTCTGGCATTGGCCATAGTAACATTTTTCTAGATATGTCTCCTGAGGCAAGGGAAATAAAAGCAAAAATAAACTATTGGGACTACATTAATATAAAAAGTTTCTGCATAGAGAGGGAAAGAATCAACAAAACTAAAAGACAACCTATGGAATGGGAGGAGATATTTGCAAGTGCCATAGCTGATAAAGGGTTAGTATCCAAAACATATAAAGAACTGGCACAATGCAATACCCCCCCCCAAAATAAAATAATCCAATTTAAAAATGGGCAGAAGACATGAACAGACATTTCTCCAAAGAAGACATCCAGATGGCTAACAGACACATGAAAAGATGCTTAACATCACTCATCATCAAGGAAATGCAAATCAAAACTACAATGAGATAGCACCTCACACTTGTCAGAATGGCTAAAATCAACAACACAGGAACAATTAGTGTTGGCAAGGATGTAGAGAAAGAGGAACCCTCGTGCACTGTTGGTGTGTATTCCAACTGGAGCATCCACTGTGAAAAACAATGTGGAGATTCCTTAAAATGTTAAAACTGGAACTATCCTACAATTCAGTAATTGCACTACTGAGTATTTACCCAAAAAATGCACAACCACTAATCCAAAGAGATACATGCATCCTGATGTTTACTGTAGCATTATTTACACTAGCAAAATGATGAAAGCAGCCCAAGTGTCCATTGATTGATGAATGGATAAAGAAGATGTGGTATATATATGCAATGGAATATTACTCAGCCATAAAAAGAATGAGATCTTGCCATTTGCAATGACATGGATGGAACTAGAGGGTATTATGCTAAGTGAAATAAGTCAGTCAGAGAGAGACAAATATGATCTCACTCACATTTGGAATTTAAGAAATAAATGAGTAAAGGGAAAAAAGAGAGAAAGAGAGACGAACCAAGAAACAGACTTAACTATAGAGAATAAACTGATGGTTACCAGAGGGGAGGTTGGGGGGGGATGTGGGAATAGATGATGAGGATTAAAGAATACATTTATCATGATGAAAAAGAAAATGATTAAAAAAGAAATGCAACATAAGTAAATAAAGTTTCTTTCCTCCAAGAGACTGTGATATAGCTGGACATTTGTGCAGGCATGGTATATTTCAGAATGCCTTTAGGAGCTACTCAAGTACTATAGATGAGTGAAGGAGGCTAGACTAAATGCAATAGTGGGAATATGTGTATGTGTGTGTGTGGGGGGGGGGGTACTGTGGTGAGCTAGACAGCACATACTCCATCTAAAGGGGAAGCCACCACTCCAATCCAGCTAATTACCATCCAGTGGGAATGCAGAGCCAGTATTACCAGACTTTTCTATTTTTCAAAGAAGCCAGAAATCCAGATTGTATGGAAATATTACCGATTGCCATGTTAGCAAATAATTTTTAAGTAACAAACCACCTGAGGTGTCTGGGTGGCTCAGTCACTTAAGCATCTGACTCTTTGATCTCAGCTCAGGTCCTGATCTCAGAGTTGTGAGTTCAAGCCCCACTTTAGGCTCCATGCCCAGTAGCAAACCATGTGCAGATCAAACAGATGAAACATACCTGTGGGTGCTACTCAGCCCACCAGCCACAAGTTTGAGGCCTCTCTATAATGGTAGCTTATAAAGTGTCAAAATAAGTGTTACCCACAATAAGTTCTGTAGGTGCTCAGACGAGGACAAGAGCCCCTTGGGATGGTATAATCTGGAAATTTTTCCTCAAGGTGTCAGGACTCAGACAGGGCCCCAAGTGGGTGTGAACCTGATAGGCAGAAGGGAGGGGCCAAAGCTTTTGTCAAGGATGGAGGGGTGGAGATAAGAAGGTTGTGGTCTAACTCAGAGGCAACATGCTTCTGGCTGTTATAAAGGCTTCGGGAGTGGGGAGGGGGACAGTTCCTGGCCATTGGCTGGTGTCAATGTGGAGGAGGTTTCTTGTCTGAGATCTCAGGGTGGAGTAAACGAGGGAAGGTAAGGGACAACTCCTTAGAGTCTGATTCTGGAAAGCCTGTCAGAGAGCAATATTAAACACAGATAGATGGATGCTTCATCAGCGGGCATAGAAATGGAACATTTTAGGTAAGTCCATGGACTTTTCTAGAATACAGTAATGTAAAGAACTGGGAGATGAACAAATATATAAGGTGTGATCCTGGGTGATGGCCAGAAAGTGAAAGCACAGGAAAAATATATGTCCAGGATTAAAAGCCCCAGGGACTAGAAGCCATCCCCCCACCCCAGAGCTCTCTGGCAGGCTGGAGGGATTAACTGAAGGAAAGAAGGTATCTTAACCCCAAAGTGGAGCACACAGGATATGTGGCATGCAGGTGTCAGGGAGAACAATGTCAGTCTTGCGCATATCATGCAACCTCTAGAACAAGAAACAAGGTAGGTAAGTGTCATGGAGAAAGCACAAGTATGGTAGGCAGAACTATGGCTCCCCAAAGTCGTCCATGTCCTAAATCCCCAGAACCTATGAATGTGTTTTGTTAAGTGGCAAAGTTTGGAAAAAAGGGTTTGCAGATGGAATTGAAGTTGCTTATCAGCTGACCTTGAGATGAGGAGTAACCTGCACTTTCCACGTGGGCTCAAAGTCACAAACAATGTATAAGGGTCTTTATAAAAGGTAGGTAAGACAAGCAGAGTTAGATAAGGAGATGTGATGCCAAAGGAGGGTCAGAGGACTGGGACGTGAGAAAGACTCGACCAGCCACCACTGATTTTGTTTTTGTTTTTGTTTTTTTAATAATAAATTTATTTTTTATTGGTGTTCAATTTGCCAACATACAGAATAACACACAGTGCTCATCCCATCAAGTGCCCCCTTCAGTGCCTGTCACCCATTCACCCCCACCCCCCGCCCTCCTCCCCTTCCACCACCCCTAGTTCGTTTCCCAGAGTTAGGAGTCTTCATGTTCTGTGGTCTATGTATACAATGGAGTATTACTCAGCCATTAGAAATGACAAATACCCACCATTTGCTTCAACGTGGATGGAACTGGAGGGTATTATGCTGAGTGAAATAAGTCAATCGGAGAAGGACAAACATTATATGGCCACCACTGGTTTTGAAGATGGAAGGAGACAAAACCCAAGCCCTGCAGGCAGTGTCTAGAAGCTGAGAAGGGCAAGGAAGCAGATTTCTCCCTTGAACCTCCAGAAAGAATGAAGCCCTGCCAACACCTTGATTTTAGTCCAATGACACCCATTTCAGAGTTGTGACCTCCAGAACGGTAAGATAAGAAATTTGTGTTGCTTTACGCCACTAAATTTGAGGTAGCATGTTACAACAGCAATAGGAAACTAATACAATGAGCTTTGGATTCATATGGATGTAGGACTTGGCTTAATCCTGGCTCTCCTATAGGCCAATGACTTGACCTTAGTCCAGTCATTTAACCTCTCTGAGCCTCAATATCTTCATAAATGGTGTCATAATATTTGCACTTCACATAGTTGAGATGAAAAGCAACTGAGATGATGAACAGAGAGCACAGCAGCCTTGCACAGAGAAGGTGCCGGCAATGTTCTTTTCTTTCCAATCAGTGCATTTGCAGAAACACTGATTAATATTTGGGACTAATGGTGTTTTGGTAAATGGTTAGCAACTAGCTCTCAAAAAAGAATGCCTATTTATTTATTTACTATATAAGAACATGCAGCATAGAATTTATGAATAACAATGAAATGTATAACACTCTTTATTGCAAATTCCATATAGCCGATTGATTTTCACATAATGCTTTCATTGATTTTGCTGAATTCTTATATCCATTGCCAAGCTACAATTGCAATAGAAGACCAAGTGTAGTTCCTACATGAATGGTAGTTGGTATTTTCATTTATGTTAACGAGTAAGAAGGAAAACAATGAAGCAGTGTTGGAACAGGATAAATTCATCAACGATTTGAAAAACTTTTTTGCTGAATCAGATAATAGTTTCCACATACTGGAAGCATACTTCCTCGTTTTTGGTGTGTATTATTCACAAAGTAACACACACTTACTTTTACACACAACTTAAAAGTGTGTTAAAAACAATATTATTATACTTTAAAAAGTACATTATTAATATCTTCACCATCACTTTCTGAAGTCTAGAGTACAGTGAACAAAACAAGAATCCAAACCCTGATTTGCAGCATTCTCAAAGTTCCATGATATAAATACTTTCACTATGGCCTATTTTAAGCTACCTTATGACATCACCAAACACGGAGAGGGCAAAGATGCATATCATTCAGATGTAACGGATATGAATCAGCCAAAGGTCATAAATCATGGTAAACTAATCAGGAAGTAAACTAATTGGGAAGAATCAAAGTAAATGAATTATCTGAGTCCAAATAATAAATATTTATTATTCTTTTCAATATAATTTATTTAGCTGGAGGTTTATATAATTTAACATTTTTGCTTAATAATTTGAGATGATTTGAGACTTACAGAAGAGTTGCAAGGGCAGTACAGAGAGGTCCCCATACCCTTCACCCAGCTTCCCCTTATGGTGACATCCTACATAATTACAAAACATTTTTCAAAACAGAGAAATTAACCTTGGTACATTATTAACTAAAGTACAAAATTTATTTGAATTTCACAAGTCTTTTCCTAAAGCCTTTTTTTTCTGTTCTAGGATCCTATATTGCATTGAGTTGGTCATTTATTTGATAAAAAAAATGTCCCTCAATTTCAGTTTGTCTTCTGTTGTCTCATATATTTTAATTTTTAAAAAAAATTTTTTTTAAATTTTTATTTATTTATGATAGTCACAGAGAGAGAGAGAGAGAGGCAGAGATACAGGCAGAGGGAGAAGCAGGCTCCATGCACCGGGAGCCTGACGTGGGATTCGATCCCGGGTCTCCAGGATCGCGCCCTGGGCCAAAGGCAAGCGCCAAACCACTGCGCCACCCAGGGATCCCTCATATATTTTAATTTTTAATGATGGCTGTGTTTAACCATTGACTCAACAAAGTTCCTAAATATTTATTGGCTCCCACGAGCCACAACAAGCCAGTTCCAGCTCCACACCACTATCTAGGACACTCTAAACAACACTGACCATTCATTGTTTGGAGGTTTTTTCCCCATTAATTCCACAAATATTTATTGAGCGCCCTCTAGGGGCTAGTGCTGGGGATGTGGAGATGACCAAAACAGTCCTTGCCACTGAGAAATTATAGGCTGAGGGATATGACACAACAGAGGCAGACAATACTCCTAGAGTGATCAAGGCTTGGGGAATCAAGGTTGGGGAATAGAATGTGCTGGAGCTCTCAGATGGGAGGGACCGACCATGCCTAGGTAGGTCAAGAAAGGCTTCAAAGAGGAAGTAAAGGATGCGCAAGAGCCCCTTAAGTGTATACAGTTTAACATTTTTTGTTTAACAGTTAATTAAAGTAAGGTAAGCAAGGAGATAAGATGATGTATGAACTGTGTCTTGATGCGTGAAGGGGAATGAGCCAGGCAGATGAAGAAGAGGAAAAATAGTCACCCATTTATTCTTTTATTTGCTAGGCATTCATTAGGTGACAATTCTGTCCTGGGCTCTGGAGATGCCCAAACATGTAATGAATTAAGACACTCAAGTATGACTAGAATTATGACGGCATGAGATAGTGCCTGGCTGGTGTTCGAGCAGGTGAAGGTGACACCATGAACCAGCGTGAGGCATGGGAACGCTAGCCAGCTGCCTCCTCCCTGAGAGTGCAGAAGGACCTCAGGGAAGCTTCCAGGCCGCTACCATCATTTCACCCAGTGTAACTAACAGCTTTGCCAGAGGACAACCAAAACCAGAAGCTTCCTACTGGGCAGTACATGAACACAGCCCCTTCTCTCCAGCCCCTCACACCCAGACCCCCATGTACAGACCCCTTGGGAGCTACACTTGGCAGTGGACCCCTGCCTTGGGCAGACAGCACAAAAATGCTTGCAGGATGAAGTGATGTTGACAAGATACTGAAGACCAACTCAAGGCAAGGGCCCTTGATCTGAGACCAAGACCCCCCAGAAGAGCTGCTTTGTCACTTAGCCCCACGACATGTACCCCTCAGCTATTCTCTAGCTCATGATATTACATTATTTTTTTCCATAGCATTTATTACTATTTGAAAATATCTAAATATTGACTTGCTTTGGCCTGTCTCCTTCCACTAGAATCTCAGCTCCTCAAATGCAGAAGCCTTATCTGTCTCGTCATCCATATCCCCCCAGCTTGCAGCCCAGGGCCTGGCCTATAGGGCCATTGGGGCAATATTTGTGTAATGGACAGGGGAATGAATGAATGAATGAATGAATGGGAGGGTGGATACTATTGCTCAGATCTGAGAGCTGCATTCATGACTCTCCGTGGCCCAAACTGTCTCTCTTGATTTTTTTTTTTTAAGATTTTATTTATTTACCTATGAGAGACTCGGGGCGGGGGGCAGAGACACAGGCAGAGGAAGAAGCAGGCTCCATGCAGGGAGCCTGATGTGGGACTCGATCCCAGGACCCCAGGATCACACCCTGGGCCAAAGGCAGGCGCCAAACCACTGAGCCACCCAGGGATCCCCTCCCTTGATTTTTAATCTGTTGCCTTGACTCAGAACTTGAACCTTACATAGAAGAAGAAAACTGCCATGTGTGAAATTCAGAGTGCCCCTCTTGGAACTGTTGTGAGAGTGTGAAGAACAACAACCAGCAGTGTCGCACTTGCCAAGGACCAGTTCCCATTCTAAGCACTTTATATATAATCAATAGTCGCTGAGTCTCTACTAGGTGCCAGGCACTGTTTAGGCCTGAGGGATATGGCAGTAATATAAGACAAAAATCTTTTGCTTGGGAATTTAAATATTAATTCATTTGATTTTTAAAAAGATTTATCTATTTATTCATGAGAGACAAATAGAGACACAGGCAGAGGGAGAAGCAGGCTCCACGCAGGGAGCCTGATGCAGGACTCGATCTCAGGACTCTGGGATCACACCCTGAGCCGAAGGCAGACACCTAACCACCGAGCCACCCAGGTGTCCCTAGCTCATTTAATTTAAAAACAACGCAAAGATGTAGATCTTGTGACTATTCCCATTTTTTAAAAAGATTTTATTTATTTATTTATTTATTTGAGAGAGAGCACAAGCTGGGGTGAGGCAGAGGGAGAAACGGGCTCCCCATTGAGCAGGGAGCCCGATGAAGGGCTCGATCCCAGGACCCCGGGATCACAACCTGAGCCAAAGGCAGATGCTCAACCACTGAGCCACCCAGATGCCCCTGAGACTGCATTCTTAACCAATAAGCTACCCTGTCTCCTGAAGAGCTGATATAGGGAAGTGCCTGACAAACTTTGGATAACTTTGACAATCTCAAGTTCCTATTATTCTGGGTGGGAGCATGGTATATTGTAGGGGCAGGAAAGACTGGGCTGGGGGCTCTGAGGCTGAGTGGAAAGTACTGAGCCCAGAGGTGCCTTTGGTGCTTCTTGGGCCAGGAGAGTACTAGCTGTGCTGTGTCTCCAGGGTCCTGCTGCAGCCCCTTGCTGGAGACTACCTGGATTTAGCTGACTCATGTGGAGTAAGGCTGCATGAAGGGGACTGCAAGGCCTTCCAGCCAGCACAAACTTCATATATATATTTCCAGTTCCAAGAGAAGCACTCTGAATTTCATGCATCACACACACACACACACACACACACACACACACACACACACACACACACATATTTTGCTAGAATCCGTCCTGGTCCCCCTTCTACTGATCTGTTGCCCTTATAGGGGCCCTGCTCTCCCCCGCCCCCCCCCCACCTCTAGCCTAGTGCTCCCATTTAGCCTTTCAGCCTTAGAGGACAAAGGAAAGTTTGGCCAACCTCCACTGAGATTTTCTAGTTTTGTTTCCATTGGAACAAAGCACAGCTCACCAAGTGCTCTCTGATCTTTGGAATGAGAAAGGAAAATAGTTTATCACATGGAGTACCCCCCCACACACACACACACCACCCCCATTGATCACTGGTCTCAGTCTCAGGACACCCAAATTCCTGGAAGGGCTAGGCGGGGAAGGCGCCTTCCTTCTGCTCAACCCTCAGGGAGCTGGTGGGAGAGTGATGACTTCCATCTGGGCTGGCTTGTTTTCTGTCCCTTGGGCTCCACCTGTGGCCTAGATGGAGCAGAAGAACCGAGTATCCTCCCTTCTGACTCTTTCACAGCAACAACCACACAAATGAGTCTCCCAGACCTTGGTCAGCAGATTTCCAAGTGAGTCTTGCAGACAGAGAAGGGGTGCGAGACCTTGAGCAAACTCCTTATCCCCTCCAAGACCCAGTGTTCTCTGAAAAAAATGGGTCTCAGAATGCCTGCTTTGCATTGTCATTGTAAGAACTAAGACTTTGAGTGAGAAATGCTTGAAAAATGCTAGGCCCCAACTAGACTAGGTAGAACGTTTGGTTTGGGAGAGAAGATGGGATTGTTCCAGAGATGGACCCACCTAGGTAGGAGGTGTGGTAGAAGTTTTTGCTCTGGAAAGTGGGGTGCTGGTCTTTGATAGACTTCTGCCCTGCACCAGGCCTTTGAACCAGAGCCAGGCACACTTCATAGAGTCTAGCTGGCTTGGTTGAATGCAGCTGAGGGGAAGCCATCTCCCTCCTCTGATCATTGTCTGAACAGCTAAAACTTTAATCCATATGGGTTGAAAATAAGATGGCATGTTGGAGGAGGTCAGGGAAGAAAAAGAGGATGGCAGGGTTGAGGACCTCTGCCCTCATGCCCATGGGGCCTGAATGGCAAGCCCAGTTGGCCAGGCTTTCACCTTGCCCCTTACAGATCATCACATCCTATCTCCTACCTTATAAATGAGCAAACTGAGGACCAATGAGCAGAAGGGACTTGCCCAAGGTCACTCCAGCTAGACCTGCTAACTCCTACAGTCCGGTGGGATCTTGGTTTCCCATTTACAATCTGCCGCTGAGAATCCCAGATCATATGGCCCAGAAATGACCCAGGGCAACTTCACTGGTCCCCACAGTCTACCTGTTTATTCAGCTAGTCCTTAGTCAATGCCTACTATATGCCAGGCACTCTTCCAAGTGCTAGGAATACAGCATGGGCAAAAATAGACAAAAATTCCCATTCTCATGAGGTTTACATTCTGGTGGAGGGAGATAGATAACAAATAAAATAAATGAGTAGAAGTGTAGTAAGTTAGAAAGCGATGTCTGGGTTGGAGAAAAATGAAACAGTAGGGGGGCTCAGGAGACCAGCAGAGCTGGGGTGCTGTTTTAGAACAGGTTGGTCAAAGAAGGCTTCATTAAGAAGGTGACCTTTGAGCTGAGATCTGAATGAAGTGAGGGAGTAAACCATAAAGATATCCAGAGGAAAAGACTTCTAGCCAGGGAGAACAGCAAATGCAAAGTCCCTGAAGCTGTTCGGGGAACAGCAAGGAGGCCAGTGGCTGGAACAGAGTGAGAGGGATGAGAGGGACAGTGATCAGATATAAGGTTAGGACAGGTCATGGGGGCGGGGGCAGATCATAAAGGGCTGTGTGGGCCACTGTAAAGACTTTGGTTTTTGGTCTGAAATAGAGAGCCATTGGAGGGTTCAAGGCAGGGGCAGGACAGGATCTGACTCACATTTCATCAGGATCACTCTGATTGCTGTGACAGGAGCAGACTGTAGTGGATCCAAGGTGTAATAATTTGATATAATAGGGAGACCTCATTGGAAGCTGTTGCAAATATCCAGGGGAGAGATGATGGTGGGATGGACCATGAAGGTGGTAACAAGTGGCTTGATTCTGGATATTATGGAGGTGAAAACCACATGATAATGCTAATGGAGTAGTGGAATATGAGAAAAAGAGGGGAGTCAAGAATGACTTCTAGGTCTGAGTTCTGTAGGATTAGAAAGTTGGGGATGCCACTGGTTGGGATGAGGAAACTGCAGGAGCAGCAGGTTTGGAGGGGAATAGTCAGGACTATGGCTTTCAACATGGCAAGTTTGAGATGCCTATGAGGCACCCAAGTGGATGCCTGTGAAAGCCACCCCTGCCCACCCCCCTACCCCCTCCCCCGCCATGGCAGAGCAAATAGAATTCCCTACAAACAGTAGAAGCAGTAGCTCCACACATTCCATCTTACCCAATCACTCACTGGTTCAGCAGGTACAGAGTGAACAAGCCTAGGCACTGGGGATTCAGCTCCTAGGCTAGCCTCCCTGTTATCAGCCTCTTGCCCCTCCTGTCTATCTCACACACACAGACTCCGGTGTGGGCTTTCCAAAGCCAAGGTCAGATGCATCAATTCCCTGCTCCAAGCCTCAGCTGGCTCATACTACCTCTGGGGTAAAGATCAACATCCCTAGCATGGTCCCTGCTGCCCCAAATGATCCACTGTTTCCTGCCACTCCCAGCAACACCCCACCCCCATTCCTTATACGCCAGTCACATTGCCATTCACCAGGGCCAGAGCAGGCCATTCACAGTCGAAACTCCAAGGGTCTGCTGGGGTGGGGGTGAGGTGAGGGGGCCCTTCCCCAGGCTTGGAAAGGCCGGCTAGGAAAAACTATCTCAGCTGCATCTACTTTGCTTTCTTCCTCCAGTATCTGGCCAAGCCACTCCCTCTTACCAGAAGCTTGCCTTCCTCAGCTTCTGCACACTCACACAGAGGGAGCCTCCCTCCAAAAACTCTGAGCCTTCGCACATTTGCATATAGAGTCTCTATCTGGTCTCCCATCCCACCCAGCCCCCCACACTGGACTAGTTGCTCCTCAAGGGCAGAGATTTTTTTCTCATTTATCTCTGTAACCCTGGCATATAAGAGAGATACTAAAGGATCACAGGAGTATTCATTTGGCCCAAGGAGGGAGTCAGAGAGGATCACAGAGATGTCCTTTAAGCTGGGTTCAGGAGGTCAGTGAAGATTTTACCAGGCAAAAATAATTCTCAGTGACATGCAGCTAAAGTTCGCTTCTCACATTGGTCACAAACTAGCAGCCAAGGAGGCTGAAATATGGTTTGCAGATGCTCTTGGTCTGGCCATTTTTTTGGCCTGCACAGTGTTTTCAAAAGTAACGTGAGGAGACAGGCATTCTGTTCGGCTACACCACGAGTTGTCCTTCACTTAGTTAACTCTCATCCTCATGTTATCTGCCAAAGGCAGGGTAGGGAATGTGGCCCTGCATGCATGAGTTTGCTTCTTGTGGTCAGGGAACCCCAGTGTCCGCTCACTGGCCAAAATTCCTACTGCTAAGGGGAGAACAAACTTAGCTCATTCAGACAGAGCCCACATGCCCACGTAAGCCACATGGCCAGGGCAAGCCAACTGGTCAGTAGTCATGGAGATGAAGGCCCAAATGCCTGCCAATCACGGGACCATCATCTCTACCTCAAATCCTCCTAGGTGTGTAAGAGCTCTCCTCACATTGTTCGGAGGGGATGCAGGGGTTGGGCAGCATGCAGGAAGTAGCCGCAGGGCCCATGCCAGGGCTTGGTTGGCCCTGGCTCCCAATGACCCCAAACACAGAGAACACAGCAACCCCAGAATCTCCTGTGTGGCTTCTGTCTCAGCAGGAGATTGCATTTTAGGAAGAAGCCTCACTGTATGAAGATGACAAGGCCTCCGGTGGAACAGGAGACAGAAGTGTGGGTCTGCAAGCAAAAGCCCAGCCTTGTCTCCTTGACCTGGTATGCACAGGGAGCTGAGCTTCTAGGACACTGTGGGGCCAGGGGGCGGGGTGAGGCAGGCACTGAGTTGCTACAAACAGCACAACTCAGCATGTGGACTTCCATGGCTTCCGGCTGGAATATGCAAGCCGGTTAGGACAGGTATGGAGTCCCTCAGACTGTGTCAAGTGTGGCCAGGGACAGGCTCAGCTGGCTATGTGGGAATGAAAGTGAAAGCAGTCCACCCTTCACCCATCTAGCTGACACTGGGGCTCTCTAGTCTCATCTTCTATGCCAGCTCCTGTCGCTACCAAAACATCCTGGTTTCAACTTGCAACAAACCCACACAGACTCCCAGGCACATCACCAACATCTGTGTAACACACAATGCACCCCCAGGCACACTATCCACCATATCATGTTATCCTATGTGTACGGCCTTCCTTCCTGGCTGCAGCTGAGCCAGGGCAGCCAGCTTCTCCTACCCTGCAGCAGCTGTACATGCTTCCACTTCCACAAACAGGCATATGCACTTCCCCTTGCAGACCCCACAGTCTTGAGTGTCTCACCCACACTTTGCTGACCTGAGTTGGTTGGAGTAGTGCAAAGGAAACCACACACACACACACACACACACACCCTAAAACTGTTTTTGAAGGCTCCAAAATGTGTTCCACAAGGTTTCTTTGGAAAGTGTACCTTCTCCATTCTCTTTGCCCTCAACAAACAGTACTAGGGATGATGTCTCCCTGAATTCATAAGCTGCCAAGCAGGAAAGGGGCAGAAACAGGGAAGTGGAACAGCATAGAATCAATCCCTTCCACCCCAGGAAGCTCCCTAGAGTTGTTCCAGACGCATGAAACAGTATCTGTCTTCTCCTCTTTGCCTCCCTCATTCTCTCCATCCCCATCCCAGATGGCTATGGGAGCTTACAGATGGGGTGGATTTGCCATGTATGTCCCTAGTTGAATGGTCCCTCTACACCCTCCATGCTAAGCTTGGGGGCAGCCATTTGGCACCACAGGCCACTGGTGGTTTTGCCCCATGACTGTACCCAGCGATGGGCACACACCCACAGCAGCCCTCTGCCCAGCTCTCGGTACCTTTTACCCAGATCCTGCCCAAACATGTGGGATTCAAGTGCTGTCCCAGCTAGGCCAGTGCCTTCCAGCCTCAGTTGTTTGTCTAGCATCCCCCAGGGAGCCGGGCCTTGACAGCCTGTGGCCAGACAGATCTGCAGCTCATGTGGCCCCTGGGACCAGCTAATACAAAGGAAGCCGGTGGTGAGAATGCCATTCTTGATCTTCCCTGCTCACCCCATGCTTCTCTGTAGTCTCAATGCGGACCAGGCCATTGAAAGCTAGGCAGAGGGTGAGAGCAAATGCCTGTAGCACACACTCCACATTCACTTTGTCCTGGAAAGGACCCTGCCAGGCAACTTGGGCTAAATTCATACTTTGTGCCTGCAACCAATGCTCCCTGTGTATGCCCAGCTGGCTGCCAATGGGCATGCTGTGCCTGGTCCTTTCTAGGCTATAAATGGGCCCCACTTGTATTGGGCTGTGTGAAGACAATCACTTCCAATGGGATAACATCTCCCTCTACAGTTGACTGCCAAAGCCAGAAATACTAATGGCACACACCACTGTCCTTTGCTGGCCCATCTGAGGAAGGCGGAGCCAGTCAGGCCTGCCTGCTATATGTTAGATGACATTGGAAACCACTTAAGCAAAGCACTCGCAGTTCTCACTCCAAAGCAGTTCAGAGAATCCCTCCCTCACCAGTGTTGAAAGGTGCATAAACACCACCCAATCCAAGGGTCGCAAATGTAAATGCCTTTAGGCACCAAGCAGATAATGAAAATGAGAGAGGAGAGGAGGTATGAGAAGATGGAGAAGGGGCTGGGGAAGTAGGGCACACATAAGTTATAAAAAGGCATTTAGGATAATTTTTTAAAATATTTTTATTTATTTATTTATTTGAGAGAAAGAGAGAGAGAGAGAGAGAACATAGAGGGAGAGGGAGAAGCAGACTCCCCACTGAGCAGGGAGCCCAATGCAAGCTGGACCCCAGGATCCTGGGATCATGACCTGTGCTGATGGCAGCCGCTTAACCGACTGAGTCACCTAGGTGCCCCGAATTTATGATCATTTTAATATGCTGACCAACAAAGCATGTCTGCAGGCCCTCAGGGTTTATAGGGCCCAAGAATTGTACATTTGGGATTGCTGTTGGGATGCTGTGCAATCCAGAGGAAAGGACTTATCCAAGGTCACCCAACCAGTCAGTGAGAGAGGCCCCTCCCCGACTATTTGGCAGGATGAGTCCCATGATCATGATGTCCTCATCTGGTTCATTCCTTCAGCAAATAAGTCGTGACCCCCACAACCTCCTAGGCATCTTCCTGTGCTGTTGGAGGTCCCAGCAGTGAGCCAGAAATGTTCTCCCATCTTCAAGAAAGTCTCAATTCAGTAGGAAGTGGCAATAACTAAGTCTGGAAATCGAGGTGACAGCAAGCAGTGTGGGCCCTTGAATGCCAAGCCCAGGCACTTGGATTTCATGCTGTAAAGCAGCAGAGAAGCCTTGGGAAAGTTATGAGCGGGCCTCAGAAAGCTGATCTGTCAGAAGACTCAGCCAGCAGTCTTGACACAATGGATGAGGGCCAGGCCAGTGGGATGGGAGGTGTTACTGGAAGTGCAAAAAGTGGCTCATCCAATAATCTAGACCTGAGGTCATGAGGCTGGGGGTCATCCAGAAAAGAGGGCAAAGGTTGAATGTGTAAGACACTGCAAATTAACAGGGTAGGGCTTCTAGGGGTATGTGCCTCTGTATGTGTGTGTGCGTAAACGGGCCTAGAAGGAAGGAGATGGCTTGGCAAGAGGCAAGAGGAGAGAATTAAGATGACTCCAAAATGCAGTGGATGGTTGGAATGCCAACAGAGAGAAAAAAACCAGGGGACCTGGGTTGGTGGAGATCAGATAGGTGAAGCTGTCCAAATATTTCTCTATGACAGCAGCCTTAAGACCAATGAAAAGAATCTGGGATCGTCTGTTGTATGCTATTATAGCCTCTCTCTCCTCACTATGGAAAATTGAGCCAGGGCTTCTTGACCTCTCTACTCTTCCATATGCCCGGAAGTGACCTCTGGGGAAATCCCACTTGGTGCTTCCAGTTGAAATGGTCCAACAATTTAACAAATACTAATCAAATAAATAACGAAAATACATTCTCCACCCCCAGCCTCTTTCTGTCCCCCACTCCAAAACAACTCTGTGGGAAAGTCAATTTGGGAATTTCCCACATGTGTCTATGACCGCAATGCCAGAGCAATGGTCTGAGTCAGCTACAACCTTCAAAATTCTGTATTTGCTTCTCCTATCAAAGGCAGCATGCTGGCTGGAAGAGCCCTGATGATGCTGTCAAATAATTTCCTGTGGCAGCTCAGGGGCTACCTGGGACTTCTGTGCCAGCTTCTAAAGGCTTGGATGGCCAGGTAGAGAGAGCCTGCCAGGCATGTGACTGAACCATCAAGCCTATCTGGGTGATCCACTAGACCCACGCACCCCACAGGGATGGCCCATTTGCTTCCCATTCCCTCTCCAGTCGCTTGTTTCCTCCTTCTGGAAAGAGAGTGCAGCATCAGGGAACAAGCCAGAACCACTGTGGGGTTCCAAAAATGGACGAAGACTTCCAGTCCAAGCCTTGGCCACAGAAAGTGGACTTGAAAAGCTGTAGGCAAACACGAAGCTGAAGGATGCATGGGGCTCCGGAGAAAGAGTCGGGGCTTTGTAGTCCAACTTTTGTTTCAACTCTCAGCTTGGCCCTCCAACCAGATGCACGGTCTGACCACAGATTTCTCAGGTGTAAAGCTGTAATTAGGATACTTTTAGGGTTAGTATGAGGATTACACATGACAATGCATGCATGGTTCTTGGCATGTCATACATGTTCAATAAAAATTAGTTTCATCTCTTCTGCCTTTGAAGATGAGGTCTTTTTTCAGTAACAACTAGCTGTTGTACCAAAATACGACCTGGTAAGAGGGGCAAGTGGGGAGAACAGCTGAGGGGAAAGGAAAGAATGCCAATATCTCATCTTACCAAGTGGGGATTCAAAAGATGCAGCCAATAATTGATGATACAAAAATGTAAAAGTGTTACATTACTTTTCTTATTACATTACTATTTATGTATTACTGTATTACTATTACATTACTATTCTTATTACATTACTTATTCTATTACTAGAATAATCAATAAAGGGATAAAAAGCGATGACACAGTTATATAATTGTGAGAAATCCCCAACCAGCTTATCAGGAAGTCAACGGGTAATTTCCTAAAATTGGCAAACAAAGAAATAAAATTGAAAGTGCTTTATTTAGAGCAGTGAGGGTAGGTATAGGAAGAAAAGCCCTAAAATTGGTTGCTTCCCATAAACAGGACTGGAAGCGGGATTCCTGCAGAGTACTGTTTGTTTCTTCCCCTGGGAATGTTCCACTCTGACTAGAAAACCCCAGCCAGGAATAATATGAAAAGTCTGAGGTAGCACCCACATCCACCTCCTTAAGGAATGGCCTGTGACGTCACAGCTGCCACATAGTCCAGTTTTAGCTCTCTTCCCTGCATGCAGTTCACAGCCTGCCTTTGAAGCAAACCAAAGCCTTCCTTAAAAAGGGAGAGAAACTTGGGGGTCCTGGGTGGCTCAGCAGTTGAGTGTCTGACTTTGGCTCAGGGCATGGTCCTGGGGTCCTAGGACCAAGTCCTGCATCGGGCTTCTTGCAGGAAACCTGTTTCTCCCTCTGCCTGTGTCTCTGCCTCTCTCTCTGTGTCTCTAATGAATAAATAAAAACAATTTTTTTAAAAAAGGGGGGAGGTGGAGAAACTTGACTAGGCCAGTTGCTCAAAGAAGCTCCCTGGGAAGGGAGCAGAGACGGGAGTTTGGGCGGCTTGGGGCATGGGCCCACTTGAGAAGCCGTTTATAGAACACATTCTCCACTGGGAAGGGTCTATCCATCCCAATCCTGATTCTTCCGTATGATGAGCGGTTCACACTAGCTGACTGATGTGCCAGGATATGGCACATACGGCTACACAACTCCACCCTTCTGCAGCTGTGCCCTCAAGAAGTAGTGGGTGGTAAAATCTATGCCAACTTCAATCCCAGAAGGAGCCCACCACTCTCCATCATATAGTTTGATACTGCTGCCTGGTGGCTCTTCTCTTTAGTATTTATTTATCCAGAAAGAAGCCAATGATGCCTCATCTGTCCACAGCTGTAGCGCCCGATAGGAATGCAAAGACTGATTCAAGGGAGAACAAGTTAAATCTTTTTCACCTTCAGGAAGAGAGAAAATTGGAAATGTTTGCTTATTGTGACAGCTTTGCCTGGGGCCAGGCCAGGACCAGAATACTCTGAAACACGCATGTGAGCACACACACATACGTGCACACAAATGTTCACACACAGCCACGGAATACACACGCACCGACACACCTCCTGATGATCTCTGATAACCCCTTTTCTCTTTGTCAAGTCTGCCATGGCTCTGGTAGGGTTTTTTCCCAGTTTTATTAGAAATAATTGGCATACATCACCATATACATTTAAGGTGTACAGCATGATGATTTGATTTACATATTTTGTGAAATGATATATATATATATATAAAGATTTTATTTATTTATTTATTTATTTATTTATTTGAGAGAGAGAGTGCACAAGATGGGGGGAGGGGTAGAAGGAGAAGCAGACTCCCTGCTGAATGGGGAGCCCAACACAGGGCTTGATCCCAGGACCCTAAGATCATGACCTGAGCCGAAAGCAGACGCTTAATTGACTGAGCCACCCAGGGGCTCCTAGCTAAGGTGTATAAAATAACTTACTGTGTGTACAAGGCAATATTCTGAGAGCTTTCATGGACCTTTGAATTTAATAATCACAACAATCCTCCTTTGGGGGAGGTGCTATATTATCCCTCATTCTATAGGTGAGAAGATGAGATAGGGTTACACAGATTATAAGGGGCAAGACGTAGGTTTGAACCTGGGCAGTTTATCTCTCCATGTGGGGCTCCAAATAGCTGTGCTTAAGTGATCTTGCCAAAGCTTGTAGAGAGAGCTTAACCATACCAGCTACAAGATAAGTTAGATTATAATATTATCTTGTCATCTTCAAGCAGCCAGCCAATCCCTTTTTTGTATGGCAAGTTGTTTTCAACCTACTTTTAAAAGTCCCTTAGGTTGACTTCAGCAGTTTGCACAAGTACCAACATACTTGGGCCCCAACCCACCGTGATACCTTTGTCATGCATTTGTATCACTCTTTCCTGTTGGTTTATCATAGAGAAAGAGCAATGCCCTGTGATTTTCCAGAGGGAAAAGTAAATCTCAAGCCTCTTCCTTGTCCTCTTGTCCCTGTGCATCTTTCCCTTTCTATGATATAGTGGAGAGACAACAAACAGACTTTAGGATAGACAGATCTGGATTGAACTCTTGCTTCCTCCACATCTAGACTGGCAGGTTTGCGGCAGGTCACTTTGCCTCAGTTTGCTCCTCTGTGAAATAAGGATAATCAGAGCAGCTACTTTGCCCCCCGCCACCCCACCCCCAGCTCCACCCTCCTCCTCCTCCAGGGTTATGCACAGACTGAGTCCCTGTACTGTCTCCAGAGACTTTAGGGGAGAGAGGAAAATGAATAAGACAGAGAAACATATTTGGGGAATGACAAGAAGTCCTATCTGGCTCAGATAGTATAGAGGTGGAGGGGAGGAGGGCTAAGGACCAGAGCAAGAGGGTCTTGAATGCCTCAGACAAAGGGGCTAAACTATATTTGAGAAGCAATGGAGCTCGAAGGTCTTCACACAAGAGATGACACAATTGTGATGAACATGCATTGAGTGCTTTTTCCAGGTCCGGCATGGCTCTTTACTAAATCCTCACTACCACTATTTTTCCTATTTTGCAGATGTGGAAACTGAGACTCAGAAAGATGAACTTGCCCTGAGACCACACAGCTCATACTGCAGACCTGGGGCTAACTCTCTACAGCTGGACCCCATAGCCCTTGCCTTCAACCAAAAAGCTCTGTTATTTTGAGGTAGCTAAATCAAGCAATGCTGTCCATGGTAGACTTGAGGGAAGAATAAAAAGCAGAGACCATTTAGGAGGCCATTACTGTCAGCCAAGAGAGGAAGCCAGGAAAATGGAGGCACCTGTACAGACTGTGAGGGAGACCGTCTTTTAGATTTGGGCAATTGAGTTAAGGCAGGAGGTAGGAGGCTTGAGCCTAGCCCATAAATAGGGTGGGGTTTTGTACCCCCCATGTTCTCAGGGGAAAACAAAGACATGTTGTCAACATTTTAAATCGGGACTGAAATATCCAAATTTCTGTCTTCTCTTAACAAAGCAGAGACTCTGGCAACACTGGGTTCTCATTCTTATAGGGCACCAGTGGGATGCGGCCCTGCAGTACCTTCACTCTTGAGACAGAAGTAGATGCCTCAAGGCCCTCTGGAGTCTACTCCTCCCCTTCACCTTACCTGGCTGGCCAACAGGGGACCTAGAGCCACCAAGCCCTGAATTTTCTGGTGGCAAACTCATGAATGCTGGGAGGAATGGGGATGGGCAGTGGGAAGGTTTAGAGGGGGAAGAAGCTGGTTTGGGAGAGGAGAAAAAAAATGCTGTCTCTATATAAAGAAAGCTCAGGGGCAAGAGAAGGAGAGACAGCAGCTAGGGGAAGGGGGCAGGGAGTAGTAGGCCTTGGGATGACAATTGGCATGACAGGAAGGGACAAAGGTCAAGAGAAGTGAGGGCATCATGGGGTCCAGGCTTCTTAGGGAAGCAATTGCAGGCATTTATTGATGGAGAGAGGGGCTAGGGAGAGAGAGAGAGAGAGAGAGAGAGAGAGAGAGAGAAGAACAGAAAGGTGGAGGCGGCAGAGGCAATGTTTAAAATCCAAAGGTTCTGGCAAAAGCTGAGGTCTTTTTGCAGATGTGCTAGGAGGCTGTGGAGGAAAGAGGTTGTACTCTGAACAGAGAATTAAACAGTGAGATATCTCGGTAAAAGTGCATTCATGAATAATGGCAACTGCAAACTGGAGGACTTGGCAGGGATAGGAAACAGAGAGGCCAGGGTGCTATGGTGGTGGCCATGGGGTCATTCTTCTATGCGTCTGGACTTCCTTTGCAAAAGCAAATGAGGGAGTGTCCCCTGGGAACAGATAGGTTGGTATCTGCCCCTCCAACCCTGTAGTCCCCCAGCCAGGGCAGGAGGTAGCCAGATCTGGGCATGAGGGAGCAGTAGCTCCCCAGAATCAAGACACACACAGGCTGAACAAGGAGGAAAAACAGTGAGAGCTGCCATGGCTGCCTTTTCTCTCTGGGGTCCCACGCTTCTTTAAAATTCACCATTGGGATGCCTGGCTGGCTCAGTGGTTGAGCATCTGCCTTTGGTTCAGATCCTGATCCCAGAGTCCTGGGATCAAGTCCCACAATGGGCTCCTCTAGGGAACCTCCTTCTCCCTCTGCCTATGTCTCTGCCTCTTGCTCTGTGTTGCTCATGAATGAATAAATAAAAAATATATTTTAAAAAATAAAAATAAATAAATAAAACTCACCATTCTGTCAAGCAAGTGAGTAGGCCAAGAAGAGACACAAGTGAAAGGAGGGCGTCAATTTAGAAGAAAACATGTCTCCTAGTGGCACAGCCTTATCACACTTTCCATTGAGATAAGAGTTTCCCAGCCTGGCTAGTGTTCAAAATTCTACACCACAGAGAGGGAAGCAGGGCAGAGAGAAGAGAAGTGATTTTCCTGCCTATTGGCAATGGAAGGGGTCATGACAACAGTTAAAAGTCACAGCAATATCACAATCTGCTTTGCTGCATTTTGGGGACACAGAGCCTGTATGTTTCTAGAGGTGAGGGCCTATTTTGTGCTCTTGCCAATATTTACTGAAGATGGGCTTTCCCATTAAAAAATTAAAATAACATTTCAAAACCATAGCTGTATCAGTAGCAGAGTAGGCCCTACATAACCATGAGTCGTTCCCAGGGATGAGATTATTGCTGCTGCTCCAGGGATCAGAACGTTTTACACATAATTACTGCTGTTTCCCCTTCCGATTCATGCCTGATTCTGGAGAACAGCTACTCTGCAAAACATTAGTACCTAGATGATAAACCTCAAACTATTGGATTTATGTTTGAAATGTCTTATATCGTAACCCCATTTCACTGTTTCATATGCTTTCTTCCCCCCTGAACGAAATCTGGGGTTTGGGCTCAAACAAGTTCTAGTAGAGATAATATGTAGAGAAGGAGCCCCCACCCAAAATAAATGTTTCCACTGGAAACATTTTAAGTAAGAGTGTGGGACTTCCAGGATGGCTGCATGGGAAGCTGGTGTTACTCACAAGTGAATAAAACAACCATTTTGCTGGTGAAAATGATTTAAAAAGAAAAAAAAAACACCTCAAGTCTCTGGATATCGTCCTCAGGGCACACGGCAAGTAGAGAAACATTTCCTCAAGAAAACCTACTGAGTCTTGGTAAGAACAGTGACATTTGGCATTTGAGCCATGACCTGCTCCATTTCAGCCCCCTACTCCACCTCCATGTTATAGAAGCACTATTCTGGACAAATGTGGCCAAGAAAACAGGGCTCCCTTTCTCCCTTGAGCTCCCAGTCTAGGGGCTATAGTTTCATCCCTGGAGTATCTCTCATCTCCCCTACCTCAGTACTATAGAAGCTCTGGGTGGGAGTGGCCAAGAGGACTGGGCTGTCTTCTCCCACTTAGCCCCAATTTATAAGGTGAAAGAAGCTCTGCCTCAGGATCAGCAAGCCAAGAATCCTGGGCCCTCAATCATCCCACCCCAGCTCACTCACAGGATGGAGGTTCCACACCAGGAGAGGTAAGCTAAGAAGATCCAGGGTGACCATCTCCTCCCCAGTGCCTACTCACAGAGCAGAGAGTATCACTCCAAGAAAAGCAGGCACTGTCCTCGCTCCAAGCTTCAGTGCAGTGGCCCAGAGGTGAAGACAGACCATAAAGATGGAGAGCCACATCTGACCATTTAGAACAGAGCATGCAGGAGCCTGTGCCTAAGGCACTATTGGTGGCAAGAAGTTAATAGGAGGCTGGTGGCCTCATGAAACTAGCTCAAAAAAAAAAAAAAAAAAAAAAAAGAAAGAAAAGAAAAAAGAAACTAGTTCCAAGAAGAATGGCAGACTAGTCAGAAGAGAAAGGGAAAGAGAAAGAGACAGCCAAGAAAACCACTTCTGGGATCACACTCATCCTTATGGATCTGGAAGACTGTGCACATCATATCCACTTTGGGAGCAATCACAGAAGAACGTGGGACAGACTTGAAAATAGCCCCCAAACCACACACAGATCAAACAGCAAAGGGCAGACGTCTTGCTGGCTCAAGGGACTTAAGCACAATCTTTGATCACACACTGATTGAGGAGTGTGCTACTTTGACCCAGGGGCTACTCCTAGTGAGCCAGGCTTAAAAATTAGATCACACCTATCCCTAGTGGTCCGGAAGACTGTGCCCTCTCAGGAGTGACTAGAAAGAGTACTTCTAAGCTACTACTTCCTGGTTGAATGGGGGAAATTGTCAACTCCCTTAACTGTGAAAGCAGCCTCCAAACCATTCGCATACATGCAAGTGTAAAGACAGATTAATAGAAATTCTTCTCCCTAAACAACAACAAATGGAAGAAGAAAGAGAAAAAGCAAGAGAAGATGAGAAGGAGAAAAATGAACAGAACCTCAGAGAGATGTGACACCGTTAAGTGTACCAACATATACATAATGGGAGTACCAGATGGAGATGTGACAGGCGAGATATTCAAGGACATACTGGCTGCAAACAATCCAAATTGGATGAAAAGCATTTATATACATATTTAACAGGTTTGTTGAACTCCAAGTGAGATAAACACAGAAATCCACACCCAAACACACCATAGTCGTTGAAATACAGAAAAGTTGAAAGTCAAAAGAGAAAAATATTGAATGTAGGAAAAGAAAAACAACTCATTGTATCAAAGGAAACCCCAATAAGATTAAGAGCTAACTTCTCATCAGAAACAATGGAGGCCAGAAGGGACCGGGCTATGAATGAATGAAAACATATTCAAAGTGTTGGAAGAGGGAAAACTGTCAGGCTCTAAACCCACCATAACTGACTTTCAAAAATGAAGATGACACAAAGACTAAGAGAATCCATTGCTACCATATCTACCTTCCCAAAATACCAAAGCAAGTTTTTCAGGCTGAAAGGAAGTGGCACCAAACAGCAATAAGAATTCACACAAATAGGGCCCCTAGATGGCTCAGTCAGTTAAGCATCTGCCTTCAGCTCAGGTCATGATCCCAGGGTCCTGGGATTGAGCCCTGCATGGGGCTTCTTACTCAGGGGAGAACCTCTTCTCCCTCTTCCTCTGCTGTTCCTCCTGCTTGTGCTTGCTCTCTCTCTGTCAAATAAATAAATAAAATCTTTAAAAAAAGAATTCACACAAATAATCAAAGGGCTCCAGTAAAGGTAATTATGTAGATAATAATAAAAGACCATTACATATTTTTTTCTTTCTTGTCTTTACTGATTTAAAAAAGAATTTCAGGGATGCCTGGGTGGCTCAGCGGTTGAGCTTCTGCCTTTGGCTCAGGGCGTGATCCTGGTCCTGGGATTGGGTCCCATATCGGGCTCTCTGTGGGGAGCCTGCCTCTCCCTCTGTCTATGTCTCTGCCTCTCGCTCTGTGTCTCTCATGAATAAATAAATAAAATCTTCTAAAAATAATAATAATAAATAAAAATAAAAAAGAATTTCATAAGTGCCTATATAATGGTATTGTTTGTCTAATGACATAGAAATGTAATATATTTGACAATAACAGCACAAAGGAGGTGGTTGGGAACAAAGCCATAATGATAAGGAAGTGATAACCAGAGGTTAATAAATCCACAGGAAAAATATCAGAGAAGCACCAATGGTAAATAAAAACATTAGTATTTTTAAAACACTCACACACAAAAAAAAGAAATAGAACATCATGGGGCGCCGGGCTGGCTCAGTTGGTAGAGCATGCAACTCTTGATCTTGGGATTGTGAGCTGGGGATAGAGTTTACTTAATAAAAAATATTTTTTAAAAGAAACAAAATCTGAAAAGACTTATAACAGTTTGAATTCATAGTTGTTGGGTTTAAAAATTTTTTTAAAGATTTTATTTATTCATGAGAGACAGGCACACACACAGAGAGGCAAAGACACAGGCAGAGAGAGAAGCAGGCTTCATGCAGGGAGCCCGACACGGGACTCGATCCTGGGACTCCAGGATCACATCCTGGGCCAAAGGCAGATGCTCAACCCCTGAGCCACCCAGGTGTCCCTTAAAATTTTTTTTAAAGTAATCTCCACACTCAACATGGGGCTCACAATCATGACAGAGCAAAATCCCTATGACTATAAATGCATAAGTCAACAAAATGTTAGCAGACTCAATCCAGTAATATATAAAACGAATGATACACCATGAATATGTGGGATTTAACCAAGGAATTTAAAGTTAGTTTAGTATCTAAAAATCAAGTAAAAATCATTGAGGGACAAAAACCATATGATCATTTCAGTAGATTCAGAAGAAGCATTTGACAAAATCTAACACCTTACTATGATTAAAAAGAACACTCCATATACAGGAAATACAAGAAAACTTCCTGAAACCAGATAAAGAATTTCTATGAAAACAAAACACAGCAAAATAAAACAAATGACAGCTAACATCATACTTAATGGGAAAAAACCTGAAAGCTTTTCCCTTAAGATAAGGAAGGATATCTGCTCTCACCACTTTGAGTCAACACTGTAAGAAGGGTTCTAGCCAGGGCAATTAGGTGGGGGTTGGGGGGCATCGGCAGAGAGGAGAAAGAAAGGAAAGGAGGGAGGAATGGAGAAAGGGAAGGAAGGAGGGAGCGGAGGAGAGAAAATTTTTTTTAATTTTTATTTATTTATGATAGTCACACAGAGAGAGAGAGAGAGGCAGAGACATAGGCAGAGGGAGAAGCAGGCTCCATGCACCAGGAGCCCGACGTGGGATTCGATCCCGGGTCTCCAGGATCGTGCCCTGGGCCAAAGGCAGGCACTAAACCTCTGCGCCACCCAGGGATCCCAAGAAAGTTTTTTAAATAGGAAAGAAATGAAAGGAATCCAGATTAAAAAGGAAGTAAAACTATCTCTATTTACAATGACATGATTTTGTATGTAGAAAATCCTAAGGAAACCACTACAAATCTATTAGAATAATGAACAAATTCAACAAGTTCACAGGATACAAGATCAAAATACAGTTGTCTTCTTTCTTCAGATGCACAATCTCACATAGGGGCAACCATCTTTTTTTTTTTTTTTTTAGTATCTCAAAAAGTTTCTAGGCATAGATAATCATATTGATATTTCTCTATCAGCACATAGAGAAATCCCTCATTGTTTTTATTCTACTATATTCTAAGTACATATGATAGTTTATGGCACTGAATGAGAGACATTTAGATAGTTTCCTAGTGTTTTAGTATCACAAACAATATTGCAATATGCAACGTTTTTAGGCATATGTGTATTTCTATACTTTGTATTCCAAGAAATGGAATCGTAAGCTCAAAGGCTAAGTGCATTTGTAAATTTTTAAAAATTTTTTTTATTATTATTATCATTTATTTATTTATGATAGTCACAGAGAGAGAGAGAGAGAGGCAGAGACACAGGCAGAGGGAGAAGCAGGCTCCATGCACCGGGAGCCTGATGTGGGATTCGATCCCGGGTCTCCAGGATCGCGCCCTGGGCCAAAGGCAGGCGCCGAACCGCTGCGCCACCCAGGGATCCCCTGCATTTGTAATTTTGAGAGCTATTTGCCAAATGGTCCTCCAAAGAGAGGAGTATACCAATATACATATCTACTGACAGTACATTTGAGCACTGCTTCTCCCATCGCATCAGCACTGAACTGTCAAAGCTCTTGATGTTGGCTAATCTGATAAAATTTGATACTCCATTGTTTCAGTTTGCATTTACCTATGAGAAAAGTTAAGCATCTTTTCAGATGTTTCATTTCTTCTTTTTCTTTCAATTTTGCTCCTCTTTTCCTTTCTTGGCTTGTTAGTCTTAGATTTATTAGAATTCTTAATTCACTAAGTAAATTACCCTTTAGGGGCACCTGGGTGGCTCAGTTAAGCATCTGACTCTTGACTTTGGCTCAGGTTATAATCTCAGGGTCATGAGATTGAGCCCCACTTTGGGCTCTGTTCTGGGCATGGAGCCTGCTTAAGATTTTTTCTCTCCCCCCTCTCTGTTTCTCCCTACTCCATGCTCACTCTTACTCTCTCCTGCTCTCTCAAAAAAATAAATTACCTTTTTGTTGTTATACATAAGCTACTCCAATTTGTTAGTTTGCAAAATCTCCCCTCCCCCACCCTGCCTTTATTTTATTATTTCTTTCAACATTGTTTGTGGTATATTTCCCTTCCAGAAAAATTTAAAAATTATATGTTGTCGAATTATCATTTTTTTCCCCTTTAAGTTGAATGGGCTTTATGTGTTTCCTAGAAAGGCTTGCTTCTACACTAAGATTATACAAGTAAATTCTCTCATGGACACTTCTAATACTTTCATCTTACTTTTTTTTTTTAATTAATTTTTATTGGTGTTCAATTTACCAACATACAGAAAAACACCCAGTGCTCATCCCGTCAAGTGTCCACCTCAGTGCCCGTCACCCATTCCCCTCCAACACCCGCCCTCCTCCCCTTCCACCACCCCTAGTTTGTTTCCCCGAGTTAGGAGTCTTTATGTTCTGTCTCCCTTCCTGATATTTCCCAACATTTCTTTTCCCTTCCTTTATATTCCCTTTCACTATTATTCATATTCCCCAAATGAATGAGAACATACACTGTTTGTCCTTCTCCGATTGACTTATTTCACTCAGCATAATACCCTCCAGTCCCATCCACGTTGAAGAAAATGGTGGGTATTTGTCGTTTCTAATTGCTGAGTAATATTCCATTGTATACATAAACCACATCTTCTTTATCCATTCATCTTTCGATGGACACCGAGGCTCCTTCCACAGTTTGGCTATTATGGCCATTGCTGATAGAAACATCGGGGTGCAGGTGTCCCGACGTTTCATTGCATCTGAATCTTTGGGGTAAATCCCCAACAGTGCAATTGCTGGGTCGTAGGGCAGGTCTATTTTTAACTCTTTGAGGAACCTCCACACAGTTTTCCAGAGTGGCTGCACCAGTTCACATTCCCACCAACAGTGTAAGAGGGTTCCCTTTTCTCCGCATCCTCTCCAACATTTGTTGTTTCCTGCCTTGTTAATTTTCCCCATTCTCACTGGGGTGAGGTGGTATCTCATTGTGGTTTTGATTTGTATTTCCCTGATGGCAAGTGATGCAGAGCATTTTCTCATGTGCATGTTGGCCATGGCCATGTCTTCCTCTGTGAGATTTCTCTTCATGTCTTTTGCCCATTTCATGATTGGATTGTTTGTTTCTTTGGTGTTGAGTTTAATAAGTTCTTTATAGATTTTGGAAACTAGCCCTTGATCTGATATGTTATTTGCAAATATCTTCTCCCATTCTGTAGGTTGTCTTTTAGTTTTGTTGACTGTATCCTTTGCCGTGCAAAAGCTTCTTATCTTGATGAAGTCCCAATAGTTCATTTTTGCTTTTGTTTCTTTTGCCTTTGTGGATGTATCTTGCAAGAAGTTACTGTGGCCGAGTTCAAAGAGGGTGTTGCCTGTGTTCTCTTCTATGATTTTGATGGAATCTTGTCTCACATTTAGATCTCTCATCCATTTTGAGTTTATCTTTGTGTATGGTGAAAGAGAGTGGTCCAGTTTCATTCTTCTGCATGTGGATGTCCAATTTTCCCAGCACCATTTATTGAAGAGACTTTCTTCCAATGGATAGTCTTTCCTCCTTTATCGAATATTAGATGACCGTACATTTCAGGGTCCACTTCTGGGTTCTCTATTCTGTTCCATTGACCTATGTGTCTCTTTTTGTGCCAGTACCACACTGTCTTGATGACCACAGCTTTGTAGTACAACCTGAAATCTGGCATTGTGATGCCCCCAGCTATGGTTTTCTTTTTTAAAATTCCCCTGGCTATTCGGGGTCTTTTCTGATTCCATACAAATCTTAAAATAATTTGTTCTAACTCTCTGAAGAAAGTCCGTGGTATTTTGATAGGGATTGCATTAAATGTGTAAATTGCCCTGGGTAACATTGACATTTTTACAATATTAATTCTGCCAATCCATGAGCATGGAATATTTTTCCATCTCTTTGTGTCTTCCTCAATTTCTTTCAGAAGCGTTCTGTAGTTTTTAGGGTATAGATCTTTTACCTCTTTGGTTAGGTTTATTCCTAGGTATCTTATGCTTTTGGGTGCAATTGTAAATGGGATTGACTCCTTAATTTCTCTTTCTTCAGTCTCATTGTTAGTGTATAGAAATGCCATTGATTTCTGGGCATTGATTTTGTATCCTGCCACGCTACCAAATTGCTGTATGAGTTCTAGCAATCTTGGGGTGGAGGCTTTTGGGTTTTCTATGTAGAGTATCATGTCATTGGCGAAGAGGGAGAGTTTGACTTCTTCTTTGCCAATTTGAATGCCTTTAATGTCTTTTTGTTGTCTGATTGCTGAGGCGAGGACTTCCAGAACTATGTTGAACAGCAGTGGTGAGAGTGGACATCCCTGTCTTGTTCCTGATCTTAGGGGAAAGGCTCCCAGTGCTTCCCCATTGAGAATGATATTTGCTGTGGGCTTTTCGTAAATGGCTTTTAAGATGTCGAGGAAAGTTCCCTCTATCCCAACACTCTGAAGGGTTTTGATCAGGAATGGATGCTGTATTTTGTCAAATGCTTTCTCTGCATCTAATGAGAGGATCATATGGTTCTTGGTTTTTCTCTTGCTGATATGACGAATCACATTGATGGTTTTACGAGTGTTGAACCAGCCTTGTGTCCCGGGGATAAATCCTACTTGGTCATGGTGAATAATTTTCTTAATGTGTTGTTGGATCCTATTGGCTAGTATCTTGTTGAGAATTTTTGCATCCATGTTCATCAGGGATATTGGTCTGTAATTCTCCTTTTTGGTGGGGTCTTTGTCTGGTTTCGGAATTAAGGTGATGCTGGCCTCATAGAACGAATTTGGAAGTACTCCATCTCTTTCTATCTTTCCAAACAGCTTTAGTAGAATAGGTATGATTTCTTCTTTAAACGTTTGATAGAATTCCCCTGGGAAGCCATCTGGCCCTGGACTCTTGTGTCTCGGGAGGTTTTTGATGACTGCTTCAATTTCCTCCCTGGTTATTGGCCTGCTCAGGTTTTCTATTTCTTCCTGCTCCAGTTTTGGTAGTTTGTGGCTTTCCAGGAATGTGTCCATTTCTTCTAGATTTCCTAATTTATTGGCGTACAGCTGTTCATAATATGTTTTTAAAATCGTTTGTATTTCCTTGGTGTTGGTAGTGATCTCTCCTTTTTCATTCACGATTTTATTAATTTGAGTCTTCTCTCTCTTCTTTTTAATAAGGTTGGCTAATGGTTTATCTATCTTATTAATTCTTTCAAAGAACCAACTCCTGGTTCTGTTGATCTGTTCCACAGTTCTTTTGGTCTCGATATCATTGAGTTCTGCTCGAATTTTAATTAACTGTCTTCTTCTGCTGGGGGTGGGGTCTATTTGTTGCTTTTTCTCTAGTTCCTTTATGTGTAAGGTGAGCTTTTGAATTTGAGATCTTTCCAGTTTTTGAATGGATGCTTGTATTGCGATGTATTTCCCCCTCAGGACTGCTTTTGCTGCATCCCAAAGATTTTGAACAGTTGTATCTTCATTCTCATTAGTTTCCATGAATCTTTTTAATTCTTCCTTAATTTCCTGGTTGACCTTTTCATCTTTTAGCAGGATGGTCCTTAACCTCCACGTGTTTGTGGTCCTTCCAAACTTCTTGTGATTAAGTTCTAATTTCAAGGCATTATGGTCTGAGAATATACAGGGGACTATCCTGATCTTTTGGTATTGGTTCAGACCCGATTTGTGACCCAGTATGTGGTCTATTCTGGAGAAAGTTCCATGTGCACTTGAGAAGAATGTGTATTCAGTTGAGTTTGGATGTAAAGTTCTGTATATATCTGTGAAATCTATCTGGTCCAGTGTATCATTTAAAGCTCTCGTTTCTTTGGAGATGTTGTGCTTAGAAGACCTATCTCGTATAGAGAGAGCTAGATTGAAGTCACCAAGTATAAGTGTATTATTATCAAAGTATTTCTTCAGTTTGGTTATTAATTGGTTTAAATATTTGGCAGCTCCCACATTCGGGGCATATATATTGAGGATTGTTAAGTCCTCTTGTTGGATAGATCCTTTGAGTATGAGATAGTGTCCCTCTTCATCTCTCACTATAGTCTTCGGGGTAAATTTTAATTTATCTGATATAAGGATGGCTACCCCTGCTTTCTTTTGAGGACCATTTGAATGGTAAATGGTTCTCCAACCTTTTATTTTCAGGTTGTAGGTGTCCTTCTGTCTAAAATGAGTCTCTTGTAGACAGCAAATAGATGGGTCCTGCTTTTTCATCCAGTCTGAAACCCTGCGCCTTTTGATGGGGTCATTAAGCCCGTTCACGTTCAGAGTTACTATTGATAGATATGAGTTTAGTGTCATCATATCTATTCAGTCCTTGTTTTTGTGGATTGTTCCACTGAACTTCTTCTTAAAGGGGAATTTTAAGAGTCCCCCTTAAAATTTCTTGCAGAGCTGGTTTGGAGGTTACATATTCTTTCAGTTCCTGCCTGTCTTGGAAGCTCTTTGTCTCTCCTTCCATTTTGAATGAAAGCCTTGCTGGATAAAGTATTCTTGGTTGCATGTTCTTTTCATTTAGGACCCTGAATATATCCTGCCAGCCCTTTCTGGCCTGCCAGGTCTCTGTGGAGAGGTCTGCTGTTACCCTAATATTCCTCCCCATAAAAGTCAGGGACTTTTTTTCTCTTGCTGCTTTAAGGATCTTCTCCTTATCTTTGGAATTTGCAAGCTTCACTATTAAATGTCGAGGTGTTGAACGGTTTTTGTTGATTTTAGGGGGGGATCTCTCTATTTCCTGGATCTGAATGCCTGTTTCCCTTCCCAGATTAGGAAAGTTTTCAGCTAGGATTTGTTCAAATACATATTCTGGCCCTCTGGCCCTTTCCGCGCCCTCAGGAACCCCAATTAAACGTAGGTTTTTCTTCCTCAGGCTGTCATTTATTTCCCTTAATCTATCCTCATGGTCTTTTAATTGCCTGTCTCTTTTTTCCTCAGTTTCCCTCTTTGCCATCAACTTGTCTTCTATGTCACTCACTCGTTCTTCCACCTCGTTAACCCTCGTCGTTAGGGCTTCTAGCTTGGATTGCATCTCATTTAATTGATTTTTAATTTCTGCCTGATTGGATCTAAATTCTGCAGTCATGAAGTCTCTTGAGTCCTTTATGGTTTTTTCTAGAGCCACCAGTAGCTGTAAAATAGTGCTTCTGAATTGGCTTTCTGACATTGAATTGTAATCCAGATTTTGTAACTCTGTGGGAGAGAGGGCTGTTTCTGATTCTTTTTTTTGAGGTGAGGTTTTCCTTCTAGTCATTTTGCTCAGTGCAGAGTGGCCAAAAACAAGTTGTATTGGGAAAAGGAGAAAAAGAGAGAGAAGGAAAGAAAAGAGAAAAAGAAAAAAGAGGAAGAAGAAAAAAAAGGGGAAAAAGAGAAGAAAAAGAAAGAAAAAGAAAGAAAGGAGAAAAAAGAAAAAAACGGGGGGTGGGGTGGGGGAAGCAATCAGAAATCAAGAAGAAAGAAAGAAAGAAAAAGCACAGAATAAAACAAAAACAAAAACAAAAACAAAAACAAAACAACAACAACAAAAAAAAAAAAACACGGGGGAGTATCTTCCGATTCTGTATACTTTAAGTCCCTTGACTTCCCCTGGAACTGGTCCGTGTCGCTGGTCTTCTGGGGGAGGGGCCTGCTGTGCTGATTCTCAGGTGTTAGCACTTGGGGGAGCTGCTCTGCCCCTGCCTGGTGCAGGGCTCAGTGGGGGTTGTTTACCCCGTGAGGCCCCGGGAGGAAGCCACAGTGGCGGGGGCAGCTCTGGGAATCTGGAGTCAGCTCCCGCAGTAACTCCGGGGCTCTCCGTCTGCAGGGCCTGGGGGCTCCCGGGCGGGGCCGCTGATCTGCTCAGCTCGGGGCAGGAGCGTCCTTGCTGTTCTGGGCCCTCCCGGCCTCTGCCTGTCCCTGGGGGAGGCCGGATCCTGGGCTGTGTCCCGGCGCCCTGTGCTCCGGGGCCTGCGCTGTTGGATTCGCGCTCCCGCCCCGCAGCCCCCTCCGCGGAGCCTCCGCCCGAGCCCCTCCGAGCTGTTCCCGGGGCCGCGCCGCCCCCTCCGCGCGGAGCTTCTTCCTCCTCCCGAGCCGCCGCCGAGCTGTTCCCGGAGCCCCGCAGCCCCCCCGCGGAGCCGCCGCCCGAGCCCCTCCGAGCTGCTCCGGGTCCCGCCGAGCGCTGCAGCCCTTAGGGAGCTCGGCGCACTCTCCCCGGGGCGCAGTTCCTCTGTTACTGTCCCAGGGAGCCCGAGGGCATCCCCGCCTTTCTGGGGATCCTGCTCCAATTCCCCGGGAGGCCTTTTCGCGGGAAGGTTGGTGCAGCTCCTGCTCCTCCGGGACGGGGCTCTCCTGTCCTGGGGACACTCACCCCGGCCTCAGCCCGGCTCCTCGCGGGGCTCCTCCCCCTCGGAGGCCTTTTGTGTCTTTATTTCTTTTTCCCCGTCTTCCTACCTTGATAGAAGCGCGAACTCTTCTCACTGCAGCATTCCAGCTGGTCTCTCTTTAAATCTCAGGCCGAATTCGTAGATTTTCAGGATGGTTGGAAGGTTATCTAGGTAATTTGTTGAGGACAGGTGACTTGGAGACCCTACTCTTCCGCCATCTTGCCCCTCCCTCATCTTACTTTTTAACAGTTCAATCCCTGAACCAGCTGGAACTCATTTTAATGGAAATTGGGAGTTAACTTTTTTTTCAAGTGAGTAACCAGTTGGTCCACCATTATTTATTAAATAACCATTCCATACAGCTCTGAAATGTCACTTAACTTCATCTATTAAATTTCCCCATGGATGGGAGTCTCTTTTGGGGCTTTGGTTTCTTTTCTATTGTTCTGAAAGTCTATTCGTGTATGGGACCAAACTGTTTTATAATAGATTTCAATTGGTTTATAATAGATTTCAATATCTAGTAGTGCTACTAACACGTGATTTCAGAGGGAAAAGCCCATTCTTGAGCTTGTACAACAGACATAAAATTGGTCATGTGGATCGTGAGGCCACCTGTTCAGAAACAGAAAGGACAGCCTTTTCACCACTCAGAAATTTCTGACAGTTACCTTGGCTCATATCTCTAACATTTACTATACTGGATAAAAGGCCTTCACTGAGGCACAAAAACCTGGACCTGGGGTGCCAAATGAGCCAGCAGGTCTACCCTCTACTCTGACAAATGGTCTCAATGCTAGAGAAGCTGTCACTTCGCTGGGTTCCCACACTGCCACAGTACCCCTCAGTTCATGGGGAGTACATGTACAAGTCTGCCTCTGACCAGTAAGCAAGGTGCAGTGATCATGCTGCAATCTGAGAAAATGTTGAGTGCTTAAAAATGCACCTGGACAGTGATGGCTCCTACCAGCTTTAGGAAGTGGTAGGCTAAGCCCATAGTCAGTTTGCTGCTACTAGGGTAGGAAACTCGAGTCAGAATTGGTTGATTGAGATAGCACTGACCCAATTGATCAATGTACAAAAATATATTGTATTTCTATACATTAGCACTAACAATCTGAAAATGAAATTAAGAAAGCAGGATGCCTGGGTGGCTCAGTGATTGAGCGCCTGCCTTTGGCTCAGGTCGTGATTCTGCAGCAGTCCTGATATTGAGTCCTGCATCCAACTCCCTGCAGGGAGCCTACTTCTCCTTCTGCCTTTGTCTCTGCCTCTCTCTCAGTGTCCCTCATAATAAACAAACAAACAAACAAATAAATAAAATCTTTTAAAAAAGGAAAGCAATTCCATTTACAAAAGCATCAAAAAGAATAAAATACTTGGGAATAACCTTAACAAAATGAAATTTAAAAAACTCATTCTGAAAACTACAAAACGCTGAAAAAAATCAAAGAAGATATACATAAGTGGGGAAAATCCCATGTTCACATATGAAAAGACTTAATATTGTTGAGATGGTAATACTCCCCCAACTAATCTAGAGATTCAATGCAATTCCAATAAAAACCTCAGCTGTCTTTTTTTTCCAGAAATTGACAAACTGATCCTACAGCCTATATAGGAATGAAAAGGACAGAGAATAAGCAAAAGAAAGTTTGTAAAAGAACAGCAAAGTCGACGAATTCATGCTTTCTAATATCAAAACTTTCTACAAAACTACAATAATTAAGACAGTATGGATCTAGTCCAAGAATAAACACATACATTTGTTTTGTAACAACATGGATGGAGCTAGAGAGTATAATGCTAAGCAAACTAAATCAGTCAAAGACAAATGCCATATAATTTTATTCATATTTGTAAGTTGAATAAAACAAACAAGCAAAGGGAAAAAAATAAGAGAGAGACAAATTAAGAATCAGACTTAATTATTGAGAACAAACTGATGATTACCAGAAGGGAGGATGTGGGGGGATGGGTGAAATAGGTGACAGGGATTAAGAAGCGTACTTGTGATGAGCACTGGGTGATGTATGGAAGTGCTGAATCACTATATTGAACACATGAAACTAATATTGCACTGTATGTTTTTTTATTGCACTGTATGTTAACTTTTTTTAAAAGAATAAAAAAGAATAAATACATAGATCAATTAAATAGAACTAAAAAGTCATAAATAAGTCCCAAATTTCTGGTCAATTGATTTTTTTAAGATGTTATTTATTTATTCATGAGAGACACAGAAAGAGAGGCAGAGACACAGGCAGAGGGAGGAGAAGCAGTCTCCATGCCAGGAGCCAGATACGGGACTTAATCCCGGAATTCCAGGATTATGCCCTGAACCAAAGGCAGACGCTCAACCACTGAGCAACCCAGGTGTCCCTATGGTCAATTGTTTTTTCACAAAAATTACAAGATAATTCAACAAGGCAAGAGATTTTTTTTTTCAAGAACTGGTGCTAGGACGACTGAATAGCCACAAGCAACGAAAAAAAGAAGTTGGACACCTATCTGACACCATACGCCAAAAATTACCTCAAAGATGATAGACTAAATGTAAAGGCTGAAACCTGTAAAACTCTTAGAATGAAACATAAAAGTAGGTCTTCAGGATACTGGGTTAAGCTATGTTTCCTTACATACAACACTAGACACCATAGGCAAAAGAAGAAAAGACTGACAAATTAGACTTCATCAAAATTAAAAACCTTTGTACTTCAAGGGACAACATCAAGATAAGGTAAAATGACATTCCATAAATATGGTTGTGATGAGCACCCACATTACATAAATACTCATAGCAGCATCATTTATAATATCCCAAAAGTAGAAACAACCCAAGTGTCCATGAACTGATAGACAGATTAATCAAATGTGGTATAACTACATAATGAAACATTACTTGGCAATAAAACAAAATGAAGTGGTAGGTTCAACTTCCAGAATGACAGTGTGAGGAGCTCAGTGAACACACTTCCCAGCAAACTGGTGAAAAATATTTAAAAAAATCTTTATCCATTCATCTATCAATGGACACTTGGACAGTTTCCATAACTTGGCTATTTTTTTATAATGCTGCTATTAACATAGGGGTGCATGTATCCCTCTGAAATAGTGTTTTCATATTTTTGGGATAAATACCCTGTGGATTGTATGGTAGTTCTATTTTTAACTTTTTAAAAAATATTTTTATTTATTCATGAAAGACACACACACACACACACACACACACACACACACACAGAGGCAGAGACACAGGCAGAGGGAGAAGCAAGCTCCATACAGGGAGTCTGATGCGGGATTTGATCCCAGGACCCCAGGATCACACCCTGGGCTGAAGGCAGGCACCAAACTGCTGAGCCACCCAGGCATCCCAAAGACACAAATTATTAATATCAGAAAGGAAAGTTGACATCACTACAGATCCCGTGAGCATCAAAAAAAGATAATAAAGGAATGCTATGTACAACCCAATGCCCACAAATTTGATACCCTAGAATGAAATGGACCAACTCCTTGAAAGACACATTCTGCCAAAACTCACACAGAAAGAAAGACACAATCTGAATAGGCCTATATCTATTACAGAAATTGAATCAATAATTAATACCCTTCCAAAACAGAAAGAACTAGATCGGTTTCCTGGTGAGTTTTATCAAAAATTTAAAGAAGAAATTATACCAATTCTCTACAATCCCCTTCCAGAAGCTAGATGGACAAGAATATTTCCTAACTCCTTTTATGAAGCCAGCATTACTCTAATAGCAAAACCAAACAAAGACATTATAAGAAAAGAGTTATATACCACAACCAAGGATACTTATTCCAGGTATGCAAGGCTAGTTTAACATTTGAAAATCCATTAATGTAACCCATCACATAAAGAGGTTGATGAAGAAAAATTACATGATAATATCAATAAATGTAGAAAAGCATTTGACAAAGTCCAACTCCCATAACTGATAAACACTCTCAGCAAACTAAGTATAGAGGGGAACACCCTCAACGTGATAAAGAACATCTACAAAAAGCTAACATCATACTTAATGGCGAGAAACTCAAAGCATTCCCAATAAGATGAGGAAAAAGGCAAGGATGTACCTTCTCTCCATTCCTTTACAGCATCTTATGGGACATTTCAGCTAATACAATAAGACAAGGGAAAAAAAGGTATATAAATAATAAGAATGATTTAAATTAATAATTAAATCTGGGTTCACAGTGACATGATTGTCTACATAGAAAATCCAAAAGACCTAATAAAAAATTCTCTTTAAACTAGTAAACAATAACAACAAGGCTGCAGAATACAAGGCTAATATACAAAAGTCAATTGCTTTCCTGTAAACTAACAATAAACAAGTGAACTTGGAACTTAAAAACATAATATCCTCTACATTAGTGCTCCCAAAATGAAATACTTGGCATAAATCTAACAAGATCTATATGAAGAAAACTACAAAACTCTGATGAACAAAATCAAAGAACTAAATAAATGGGGAGATATTCCATGTTCATAGATAGGAAGACTCAATATTGTCAAAATGTTAATTCTTCCCAATCTGATATATAGATTCAATAAAATCCCAATAAAAATCCTAGCAAGTTAATTTGTGGATATCATCAAACTGATTCTTAAGTTTATACAGAGAGGCAAAAGACTCAAATAGCCAACACAATATTGATGGGGAAGAACAAAATTAAAGATCAGTGAATGGAATAGAAGGCCCAGAATTAGATCCACATAAATATAGTCAACTGAGATTTGGCAAAGGAGCAAACACAATGCAATAGCACAAAAATAGTCTTTTCAACAAGTGGTATTGAACAACTGGGTATCCATGTGCAAAAATGAATCCAGACACAGATCTTACACACTTCACAAAAAAAGTAATTCAAAATGTATCATAGACCTAAATGTAAGACATTATAAAGCTCCTAGAAGATAACATCTAGGAGAAAATCTAGATGACCTTGGGTATAGCAATGACTTTAAGATAAAGCATCTAAGGCACTACCCATGCAAGAAATAACTGATAAGCTGGATTTCACTAAAATAATGTTTTGCTCTGCAAAAGACAATATAAACTGAATAAGAAGATAATCCATAAACTAGGAAAAACATTTGCAAAAAAATTGTTATCCAAAGTATATAAAGAATTCTTAAAACTCAACAATAAGAAAACAAACTGAATAAAAAAAGAAGTCAACTCACCTTGTTGGTGAGGCTAATTTCCAGGTGAGTGTGGCTGAGATGTTGAGGATTCTCTTCTCATCCACTTGTGGGATGGAGGCTCTAACTGGGGGTGGTACCACTGAGAATTCTAGGACTGTGACTGCTCTTTGATCTCACTCATGGGTCAGGGATACCATTCCACGAGAGGCAAGCCAAGGAGACCTGAACTGCTGCCTTTCCCTCCACTGAGCACTCAAGTGGGGGTGTTACTCAGAAGGATGCCATTGTCCCTGACCATAGCACCAGAGTTGTGGCTCAGAGATTTTGCCATTCGGCAGAAGAGATCCATAGAATAGAGACCTCTGAATCCTTCCCCAGAGGAATGGACTTCATTTGTAACAGAAAGTAGAGAAGTTCATGCCTAAGTTTACTCTCAAAAAAAAAAAAAAAAAGTGGAGGTTGTGGTAAAGGGCAACTGGTAGGAGAATGATAGATTCATTGGAGATATAGACTAAATTGTAGATAGGATACTTTACTGGAGAGAAATAAGGAAAGAGGCAGCTGGGAAGAGTTTTCCTGGATTAGAAAAAATTTCAAACTAATCTAGGAAACAATTCCTTCAAAGGAGCCCCAATTTGATTGGATCAGTTTGTGGATCAATTTATGCTCTAGGGAGTTGTTGAAAACAACAGAACAATCTGATGACAATTAGAGGAACTTAATAGCTGGGTGTGGTCAAAGACAGCCCTGACAAAACCCAGGATGTTTGTGGGCATCCTGAGGCTGTGCCCCCAAGGAACATCACAGGCTTCACACTAGGATGGAGGGTTGTGGTGGGGTGGGGGATAGACTTCACTGAAATAATTTAGTCAGTGACTAACCAATTAACAAGCAACTAACATAAATAAGCTCTAGGATGGGGGAGGTAAGACCAATATCCCGACTTGCTATAATATATTATCTAAAATGTCCAGTTTAAAAAAATAAAAATAAAAATAATAAAATGTCCAGTTTATAACAAAAAAGTATGAAACATGCAAAGAAACAAGAAAGAATGATCCATACATAGCTTTACCAAAATCAAGCAAAAGAAACTACCTGTGAAAGCAAGTTAGATTTAATAGGCAAAGACTTCAAGGAGGCCATTGTAAATATGTCCAAAGAAGTAGAAAAAATTCCGAAAAGAGGTAAAAAAAAAAAAGGTCTATGACAACGTCCTTTCAATAAAGAATACCAGTAGGGGCACCTGGATATTTCAGTTGGTTGAGTGTCCAGTTCTTGAACTCAGCTCAGGTCTTGATGAGTTGTGAGTGGTGAGTTCAAGCCTTGTGTTGGGCTCCACACTGTGTATGGAGCCTACTTTAACAAAAAGATTATCAATAAATAGAAATTATTAAAAATAACCAAATGGAAATTCTGGAGTTGAAAAGAACAGTTATTGTCCACTTCCTCTGTGGTCTTACTGGCAAAAAAAAAAAGAGAGAGAGAGAGAGAGAGAGAGAGAGCCCAAGAGCTGGTGTATCTGTTTCCTAGAGCTGCTATAATGAAGTACCACAAGCTGTGTGGCTTAAAAACGAACTATTGTCTCACATTTCTGTAGTTTAGAAATCTGAAATCAAGGTTTTGGCAGGGCTATGCTTCATCTGAAGCCTCTAGGGGAGGATCCTTTTTTGCTTCTTCCAGTTTCTGGTCATTCCAGGTGTTCCTTGGCTTGTGGCAACATTATTCCAATCTTTGCCTCCACTTGCATGTGGCTGTCTTCCCTCTTTGTATTTGTGTTGTTTTCTTATAAGGATACCAGTCATAAAGATCATTAAGCCCACCTTTCTCCAATGTGACCACATCTTAGCTAATGATACCTGCAATGACTCCATCCCAAATAAGTCATACTCTGGGGTGCTGGAAATTAAGGACTATATGTTTTAGGGAACATAATTCAACACATAACAACTGGTAACTGTAATCATAAAAGATAGTACAAGTGTCCATGTCTTCTCCTTTCTTATCTTAACTGAGTTAAAAATCAACTACGTAAAAATCAACTACATAAACCAATATGTACATGTAACACTTTTTAAAAAAGATTTTATTTATTTATTCATGAGACACACACACACAGAGAGAGAGAGAGAGAGAGAGAGAGAGAGAGGCAGAGACACAGGCAGAGGGAGAAGCAGGCTCCATGCAGGGAGCCTGATGTGGGACTCAATCCTGGGATTCCAGGATCACGCCTTGGGCCGAAGGCAGGCGCCAAACTGCTGAGCCACCCAGGGATCCCCTACATGTAATACTTTTGCCAATAAAACCACAGAAGAAGTGGGTGGAGGCAGAGCTATTTTGAGCTAAGGAAAAGACTCATGATAGAAACTCAAATCCTCTGGGATAAATGAAAAAAAGCATAAAAGTATTGATTTTTAGGGTTATGAATAAATTTTAGCAAGTAAGAAAATTTATAAATATTAAATCCATAAATAGTAAGAATCTATTGTGTACAGGAGTAGCATTACTATATGTCACTGGAATTAATTTGGTATAAACCTGAAGCTGAATCTGATAAGTTAGTTTGTATATGATAAGCCCTAGAGCAACAACTAATAACTCAAAAATAAAGTGTAAAATCTTTAAAACATTAAAGTGCTACATTAGAAAATATACACTTAATATGAAAGAAAGAAGTAAAGGAGGAACAGAGGATAAGAAGGCATGAAACAGAATACAAAAAGTAAAATGGCAAATATAACCCAACTGTATCAATAATAACATTAAATGTAAATTAATTAAATAATCCAATCAAAAGTAGAGATTGTCATACTAAATAAAAAGCACTATAACACTATAACTTTATGCTATCAACAAGAGACACATTTTAAAGATTTTATTTACTTGAGAGAGAGAGAGAGAGAGAAGGAGAGAGAAGGAGAGAGCACAAGCAAGGGAAAGAGGGAGAGGGAGAGGGGGAAGCAGACTCTCCATTAAGCAGGGAGCCTGACATGTGGGGCTCAATCCAGGGACCCTGTAATCATGACCTGAGGCTAAGGCAGATACTTAATCAACTGAGCTACCAAGGCACCCCAAAAAGAGACACCTTTTGAATTCAAAGATACAAATAGTTGGATAGTAAAAGAAAAAAGATATATAAACAGTAACCTCAAGAAAGCTGGAGTGGCTATATTACTATCAGACAAAATAGACTTTAAAAGAAAAAAGTTAGTAGAGATAAGGACATTTTATAATAATGAAAAAGTCAATCTATTAGGGAGCTATAACAAACATATATGCAACAAACAACAGAGCAACAAAATACATGAAGTTGAAACTGACAAAAATGAAGGGAGAATATACAAATAAAAAATAATTATTGGAGACTTCAGTTATCCACTTTCAATAATGGATAGAACTAGGCAAGAAGGTCAACTTTACACCACAAGGAATAGAAAAAAGAAGAAAATAAACCCAGAACTAGCAGAAGGATGGAAAAGGAAAAGGAAGAGCAGAGATAAATTAAGTAGAGAATAGAAAAAAAAATAAAGAGAATCAAGAGGCATTAAAAGCTAGTTCTTTAAGAAGATTGACAAAATTGACAAACCTTTAACTAGAATGTCCAAGGAAAAAGAGAAAAGATTCAAATTACTTAATTCAGAAATGAAAGTGGTGGCATTACTACCAACCTTATAGAAATAAAAAGGATTAAAAGAGAATACTATGAACAGTTGTACACTAACAAATGAATTAACCCACATGTAATGGACAAATTCCTAGAACACACGATCTCCCAAAACGGACTCAAAAAGAAATAAAAATCTGAATAGACTTATAAAAGTAAAGCCATTGAATCAATAATCAAAAACCTCCAAATAAAGAAAAGTCCAGGACCAGATGGTTATACTGTGAATTCCACTAAATATCTAAGGAATAATTAAGACCAATCCTTCTCAAACTCTTCAAAAAAGTAAAGAGGAAAGAACGCTTCTTAGTTCATTCTACAAGGCCAGCATTAGCCTGATTCTAAAGCCAAACACATCACAAGAAAACTACAGACCAATGTCTTTTATATAGATGCAAAAATTCTCAATACTAGCAAATCAACAGCATATTGAAAAGATTATATACCATGACCAAGTGGGATTTATCCCAGGAATGTGACCGTGGTTCCACATATGAAAATCTCAATTATTATAAAATACCACATTAATAGAATGAAGAAAAAGACCACATGATCATCTCAAATAATGCACAAAAAAAACCTTTGACAAAATCCAACACCTTTTCATGATAAAAACACTCAACAAACCAGGAATGAAAGGGAACTTTCAAAACATGCTAAGACCCATATATGAAAAACCTACAACTAACATCATACTCAGTGGTGAAAGGTTGAATGAAAGCTTTCTCCCTCAGACCAGGAACAAAATAAGGATGTCCTCTCTTGACATTTTGATTCAAAGTTGTACTGAAAATTCTAGTCAGAGCACTCAGGCCAAAAAAAAATTAATTAAAATAAAATAAAATTCATTGAAATAGGAAAGGGAGAAGTAAAGCTATTTCTATTTATAGATAACATGATTTTATATACATAAAACTCTTTAAAATCCATCAAAAAACTATTAGAGCTAACAAATGAAGTCAGCAAAATTGCAAAGTACAAGGTCAAAATCAGATGTATGTCTCTACGTTAGCAATGAATAATCCAAAAATAAAATTAAGAAAACAGCTTTATTTTTCAAAATGAGCAGCATAAAGAATAAAATACTTAAGGATACATTTAACAAGATTTATACACTGAAATTTTCAAAACACTGATTAAAGAAATTAAAGCCCAAATAAGTGGAAATACATCCTGCGTTCATGAACTGAAAGATATCAATATTACCCAATGTGATCTACAAATTCAAAGCAATCCCTATCAAAACCCCAGTGGCCTTTTTATTTTTATTTTTTTGCATAAATGGAAGAGCCAATTCTAAAATTCATAAAAACTTCCAGGAGACCTCAAACAGCCATCACTTTTGACAAAGAACAGCAAAGTTGGAGGACTCAACACTTCGGAATTTTTAATCAGTCTAGGAAGCTACAGTAATCAAAACCACATGGTATTGGCATAAAGACAGACATATAGACAAGTGGGATAGAATTGAGAGTCCAGTAATAAACCCCTTCATCTATGGACAACAGATTTTTGACAAGAATGCCGACACAACTGGATGGGAGAATGGTCTTTTCAACAAATGGCTCTGGAATAACTGGATAGCCACATGTGAAAGAATAAAGTTGGATGGACTCTTACCTCACACCTCACACCTATTCGAAAATTAACTCAACGAACAAGGGGTAGTGGAAGGGAGGTGGGTGGGGGGTTGGGGTGACTGGGTGACGGGCACTGAGGGGGGCACTTGATGGGATGAGCACTGGGTGATATGCTATATGTTGGCAAATTGAACTTCAATTAAAAAAATTAAAAGGAATTAACAAAGAAAAAACAACCAGATAATTAACTCAACAGAATCCGAAAAACAAAATATAAGAGCTAAAATTATAAAGTTCTTAAAAGATAACATGGGGACAAATCTTCATGACCACAAAATTGGCAATGGATTCTTAGATATGATACCAGAGCATCTGCAACAAGATATAATCAATAAATTGGGCCTCTTAAAAATTAAACACTTTTGTGCATCAAAGGACAGTATTAAGACTAAAAGGACAACTCACAGAAAACACTTGCAAATCATTTATCTGATAACAGTCTAGTACCCAGAATACATAAAGAACAATTACAACTCAAAAATAAAAAGACTAATCACCCAATTACAAATGAGCAAATGGATACTTCTCCAAAAAATATATATATATATATAAATGGTCAACAAACACATGAAAGGATGCTTAACATCATGACCACTAAGGGGATTCAAATCAAAAGTACAATGAGCCATCACTTCATGCCCACGGTGATGATTATAATCAAAATAACACTCAATAATATGTGTTGATAAGGATGTGGAAAAGTGGTACAGCCACTTTAGAAAACAGTTTCACAGTTCCTCAAAAGAGTTACTGTTTGACCCAGCAATTCCACTCCTAGGTTCCAAGAGAATTAACAAAATATACCCACACAAAATTTTGCCAATTCAAAGGTCTAGCAATTGATAAACAAAATGTGGTATATCCACACAATTGAATATATTTCAGCAAAATAAAGGACTGCAATATTTTTTAAAGATTTTATTTATTTATGAGAGATACAGAGAGGGAGAGAGAGAGAGAGGCAGAGACACAGGCAGAGGGAGAAGCAGATTCCCTGGAGGGAGCCTAAGGTGGGACTCGATCCCGGGTCTCCAGGATCAGGCCCTGGGCTGAAGGCAGTGCTAAATCGCTGAGCCACCGGGGCTGCCCAAGAAATGCAATATTGATACATCCTTCAACATGGATGAATCTCAAAAACATTATACTTAGTAAAAGAAGCAACTGACAAAAAAAAAAAGACATATCATACACTTTGAAATGTCCAGAATAGGCAGAACCATAGAAGCAGAAAGTACACTAGCTGTTGCCTAGTGCTGGGGTATAGAGGAACAAGGCAGGGAGAGGAGCTGGGGATGATGGCTAAAAGGGTATAATACTTATTTGAGGGGCATTAAAAATGTTCTAAAACTGATTGTAGTGATGGTTGCATAACTTTAAATATAGTAAAGACATCTGAATTGTATACTTGAAATAGGAGAACTTCATGGTATATAAATTACGTCACAATAAAAGTGTTAAAAATAATTAAAACCAGGCTACATTTTTTGCATAACTATCTTTCAAGGGGAACCTAGGAGCTTCTGTTGGTTGGGCATCTGCCTTTGGCTCAGGTTGTGCTCCTGGGGTCCTGGGATCGAGCCCCACATCGGGCTCCCTGCTCAGTGGGGAGCCTGCTTCTCCCTCTCCCTCTGCCTCCAGCTCCCTCTGCTTGTATGCTGTCAAATAAATAAAATCTTAAAAAAAAAACTATCTTTCAAAAATATACTAGCTCTGACCCTCATACTTGTATACACGCAACGAGTATTTGTAGATTAAATCTCCTTAGGATAAATGGTCCCTCTCTAGAGCCACCTGTGATCGACTTCTCAGTCTTGAGCTGTCCACGGTTGCTTGGCTGTAGCATGGCTGGCAGGTGAGAGCCCAGATGGATAGGAGCTCCATCTCCACCTTCTTCCCAGGGCTGCAAATGCACGCCTTCTAGACTCTTCCATTCTATAACCGAAGCCTCCAGTTTTCTTTTCCTCCCTTGATCAAAGTATTCCTCATGGAGGCACACTCTGGTCTGGTGGTTGCCTAACTTATATTTCCCCTTTCTTCTCCTTTTTCTAGTTCCTGGATTTTGACAGTTTGTCATTAATTTGTAATTCCCAGCCTTTGGACTCTCTGCAGCTGAGAGCCTAAAGTGGAAGACCTGGACTCAAATTTCACCTTCCTAGCTGTGTGCCCTGGGCAGGTCACTAAACTGTTTCTCATCTGCGGAGTGAAAATAACATCTACTTGTAAGTTTGTTTTGAAGAATCAAGGAGATACTGTATTTGAAAGGGTTTGCTGAATTGAATCCAACATCTTGTCCCATGTCAAGTGAAACCATTCAGTTTACTGGTTAAGAGCAACTAATTTCCTTTAGACAGGAAATAGAGAAAGAGGCAAGAGCAGAGAAGTGGTTGAATTATATTCCCAGGCTCGTGCCTATGGACAGCACAACCAGGAATGTCACTCTCCAACTCCTCGCTCCTCGCTGTGTGGTTTGGGGACTGCCCAATGCGCAATCTCATAATGGGCCCTCCCCCTGCCCCAACTCGGCCCCACCGCAGCCCAACAATGGCCCATCTCAGCCACATGAATGATGGATGAATCCAGCAACTGTTGGTCCCTGTGCAGCCTTCTCCCAGGGTCGAGGACTTTTGTTGTTTCTATCAATGTGATGAGCTAGGACGGAATATGAGGGCGGTTTCATGAGGAATCTACTCCCATGCTACCAGGATTGGCCACCACTTCTGGTTTGGATTAGCCAGAAAATGAGGCACCAAGGGCCCTGGCTAAGACCATGTACCTACTCAGGGGCTCAGATCAGGCAGGATGGGAAGGAGGTTGAAAACTCTAAGGTACACTGAGACTCTGGGATTATCAGTGATTTGCAGTTCTCTGTGTTCTCTGGGGACAGCCTCAGGGAGCTTTCTGGCCCTAGGCCTGCTGCTGCTGGGGCCTAGAATGCAGCCTATCCTTGCTCCCCACCCCCACCATAGAAACATTCATGATCCACTCTAGAAACCTTAGTCCCTATTCAAGATCAGCTCAAATGTCATCTCAAGCAGAAAGTTTTCTCTGGAGCCGCTTTCCTCCTCTGCTGCCAGGTGTAAGCTTCCCTCCTCCCTTGTCTTTCTTTGTCTCTCTTCTAAGGCATTGATCACATTCTGTCCCATGTAATGGTTATTTATGTGTTCGTCATCTTCCTCTTTCTCTACCACAGTTGGTGACTGGGGCCGGTTATCTCTATAACCCCCACAGTGCCTGACATGGAGTAAGGGTTTCTTCATTCGGTCAACAAATAGTTATTGACCACCTCGTCTGGGTACTTGTCAAATACTCAGGAAGTAGACACCCTGGGCCTGCTCAGAACCCTGCTGCCACCTCAAATTCCCCTTTATCTCAGACCTGTCTTCAAGGCACTCCTTTCCCACCTTAACTGGGGGCACGGCAGGCAGTCAGGGGGTCTCTAAAAAGAGGGGAAGTTACTGGCCCTCCAACCTTCTCCCAGGGAGCTACAAAAGATGCAGCTGTTGGGACCCTGTGCTTGCTCCAAAATGACTGTGTGCAGCTCAGCCCAGTGTTGCCTCAACCCCGGCTCATACCAGGTACCCTTGGCACCCTTAGGGCCACCCTTGAGGAGGTCCCAAGATTTCCACCCTTTCCCACAGACCCTGTGATTCTACTACTGGTGGTTATTAAATGTTTGTCCACACATGGTCCCAGGAGACTATATACAATAAATTCCACGGCCAGAGAGTTTCTGCTTTCCAGAAACCTCCAGTCTAAGAAAATGTAAGGCCACAGAATCAGCTTGATTCAGTGGTTTAGGAGGGCAGGGGAGCACACTCTTTTTGGCTCCTGCACCTGACCAGAGGCCTGCAACCAGACTAAGCCAAATGGAAAGCAGGACTATCTGTTGGATGCAAGGACCCTTACTCATATCAGCAACATGGAGACAACTAAGCCTGCATTCTTGGGAATATTATCTTGGAGTAGTGACTAGAGCACTGGATTAGGAGTCAGGGCTGGATTTGTACACCAGTGCAGCTACTCTTTAACAGAAATAATCTCTCCTTTCCAAGCCTCGGTTTTCTCATCTGTAAAATGGGATAATAATCTACTCAGAACCCTGCCGCAGTCTGGTCATCAGCCAGGACCCTGCCAGCATGTAATTCAGGGCAGGAGGAAACAAAGAAGATAGATTGCGCTTCTTTTATACTTTTTAAAAGTATCTGTTTAGAAAAGGTTGTCATAGAAAGATCCTTTCAAGCCAAGCTGACAGGAATCTGAGAGATCTTACCCAACTGTCTCATTTTACTGATGGAAAAACTGAGTCCCAGAGAGGACAAGTGTGCCTTAGGTCAGCCAAACCATACAGTTTCGGAGAAATATACCAATAACAAGCACCACAAAGCTGGCTTTCATGAAGAACTGATTTTCGAGGCTCCATGTGCCTCAGCATCCAACATCCAAGGCCACTGCTCCTGAGCATCTTTTTTTAAAATATTTTGTTTATTTATTCATGAGAGACACAGAGAGAGAAAGAGGCAGAAACATAGACAGAGGGAGAAGCAGGTTCCATGCAGGGAACCCGACATAGGACTCGATCCCAGGACTCCAGGATCACACCCTGGGCCAAAGGCAGGCACTAAACTGCTGAGCCACCCAGGGAACCCCTCCTAAGCATCTTCTAATCTAAGAAGGGCTTATCACCAATAAACCCACGTTCTTTTGCTCAACTTGGGCTGTGAAGAAAGATCAAAGGTGATCAATAAGAGGAATTTTGGGGGATGATAGAAATGTTCATTATCTTTTTTAAAAAAAGATTTTTATTTCCTTATTTGAGTGAGAGAGAGGAGGGGAGAGCACAAGCATTGGAGAGGGAGAGGCAGACTGTCTATCCAGCAGGGAGTCTGATGCGGGGCTCAATTCCAGGACCCTGGGATCATGATCCGAGCCAATGGCAGCCGCCCAACCGACTGAGCCACGTAGGCATCCTAGAAATGTTCATTATCCTGATTGTGGGGATAATTTTATGGGTATATACATATGACAAAATTCACCACCCTGTATTCTTTAAATAGCGTAATTAACTAGGTGTCAAAGGTACCTCAATAACATTGTAAAAAAGAGAAGAAGGGGGGAACCTGGGCGGCTCAGTCAGTTAAGCATCTGTCGTCTGCCTTTGCCTTTACATGATCTAACCCAGACCCCGACCTCAGTCCTGTCCTGAGCCCCAGGGAGAGCACTGAGCTGCTCTTCACCACCCGAGGGCTAGAGGAAGAGCCCCCAGCCCTGAACTGCAGAGGGAGGGGCTTCCCTTCTCTGAGCCTTCTCCCAGTCAAGGGCAAGTGGTTGTCCAGGTTCCAGCTGGGGCTGAAAAGGCAGCCCTGTCCTAGGGTCCCAGGAAAGATGCCCCAGCTCACTGTGGGCTCCCTGTAGGGCCAGACCTACTCTGCCAGTCCCTCTTCCGCCTGTGGCCACTGCCACCAGGCCACAGACAAGGGCAAGGAGGCCTACTCCTCCCTGTTGCATCTTGGGGAAGCACTTCCTGTCCCTCAGGCTGGTTGGGCTCTGTGCCAGGTGCCCAGCTGGGCCCCTGGCCTTTCTCTTGACATCTTCAGCTACCTGCCTGGGTGGTCGTGTCCTGGACCTGCCTGACAGCAGGGGCCTGGCCCTGGTGAGTCTCTGAAGCCCCTTATAGCGCTGTGAGTCAGACCTCCGGAGGGCCCCATGGCCCTGGGGAACAGGCAGGCAGCCTTGCTGGGACCAAAGAGGGAGACCAAGGCTGCATGGATATTAGCCCAGGAGGCGGTTCTGCAAGATGGTACAGCCAGAACAGAGGGCACCGTCTACCTTGCTCCGCCTTCTGCATAATGGATCATAATAATCATACTTGGAATGTATGTGAGGCCTGCTTTCCAGAAGCTTGGAGCCTGATAGAGCATTGAGTACTCCTTTTGCTAGTCTGACAATCATCCATAATTTGTTTCTGTGCGAAATGGTTTCCAGTTCCCAAACTGCCTGGGATCTGCCTGGTCCTGGGATCGAGCCTCCGAGTCAGGCTCCCTGCTCAGTGGGGAGCCTGCTTCACCCTCTCCCTCTGTCCCTGCTCATGCTTTCTCTCTCTCTCTCTCAAATAAATAAATAAATATATATCTTTTATAAATATATTTTTATATATTTTTTATTTTATATAAAATAGTTTATATATATTTTATTTTATTTATATATATTTAATTTATAATATATAAAATAAATATATTAAATAGTATAATATAAATATATAATATATTTAATTTATTTATATAATTATTTACATATATTTAATATATTTAAATATATATAGCATATATACATAGCATAAATATATATATATATATATTTATATTCTTTCTTCCTAAGGATTCACAGGTGGAACTCTGCAGCCTGAATTGAACGAAAACTCAAAAAGTTTAGGAGTCCATGAAACTGGTTAATTGAAGTCAGTCAAAAGATTTCCATCACCTCCCTCTCTAGCCATCCCACTCTCACCTCTGTCTTTTTCTCTCTCCTTCCAGCTCCCAGCGGGGATACATAGATGGTGCCTCAGATTAGCTTCTAAATCAGAGAAGTGGCCTTTTCTTTTCCCGCCCCCCCAGTTCACATGCTTTTCGAGAATTTACTGTGTGCAAGGTTTGGCCCCTCTGGGGCAAAAAATGCCTAAGCTACTTCTCTGCCCTCCACATCAACTCTCAGCCCTGGGCACAAGTCCCTCTCCTGCTGGGCAAAAAGGGACATATGCCATGAAGAATCTCCAAGTACCGCAGCAACACCAAAAGAGGGAGTGCTCTCTTTCACCCAAGGCCTCAGGGAACCTTCACAGGGGAGGTACCATTGAGCTGAGCCCTAAAGGATGGGTCATTGTCCTTTAGCAATACGAAATTGCATTTGGGGGGCACCTAGGGGGCACAGTCAGTTAAGCATCCAACTCTTGGTTTCAGCTCAGTCCCAATCTAGGGTCATGAGATCAAGCCCCATGTTGGGTTCCGCACCTGACACAGAATCTGCTTGAGATTCTCTCTCCTTCTCCCTCTGCCCCTCCCACTCATTCTCTCTCTCTCTCTCTCAAATAAATATTTTTTTTTATTTTTTTATTTTTTTATTTTTATTTTTATTATTTTTTTTTTTTAAAAAGAAATGACACTTCGATGGTGACTGACATTTTACAAAGGTTTTGTTTTTTTTTTTGTTTTTTTTTTTTTGTTTTTTACAAAGGGTTTTTCACATCATTCTGCCTATCATCAAGACCAATTTAAAAAGTGGGTGGGCTGTTTCGGTAGCCCCATTTTAGAGAAAGTAAATTGAAGCTCACAGAGGATTAGCCTGAGAAGTTTAACATTCAACCCAGGGCTTCTGATTCTCACCCACCCCTCTTACTACTCCATGAAGCTGCTTAATAAGGCAGAGGGCACAGGAGCAGGGAGGTCAAAAGTCAGGAACCATTAGGCCACGGTGGGTATTTTGATCAGCAAGGAAAATAAGAAATGTGTAAAAGGAGGCGGTGGATCACAAGACTGGGCAGGCCACCTGGAACCCATTTGTTGGTAGCTTTAAATGCCAAGGTAAAGGTCTATATATTTATCAACTGTGTTTTCTAAGAATATGGATAGATGTCATCAAGACTTACTGTGGTGACCATTTAGCACTATATACAAATATCAAATCATTATGTGGTATGCCTAAAGCGAATATGTTACATGTCAATTATACCTCAATAAATATATATTTTTTAAAAGGGCTAGATTTAGAATTAGTGACTGGAAGGAGGTGGGAACAACACCAGTGATGAATATAAGGAACTACCTGTACTTCTTTTTAGGCCCCTGACAAAACAAACACTATGAGGGTGACCCAGGTCTCCCTCCTTCATCCATGAGTAGATTTCCAGAGAAGGCACATGGAGACACTTATCCAGGTTAAATAACAAAAACCATTTCCTTCTGAGCAGCTTGCTCTTCAGCTCCCATGGAGAGGGCAGTGGGGTCAGGCAGCAGAAGGCAATGAAAGATAAAGGGAGGGCCAGGAAGGGAAGTCAGACTCCAGGCCACATCCTGACAGCCAGCCGGGCCCAGCCTGAGGCTCTCCAGAGATGCTGTGACCAGTTTCCCACTAGGACAAATTCAACTTTAATCAATCTGTTTTCCCCTCCAGGTCATTGTTGTTGCAGGCAAAAGAGCCCTTGTGTTGAAACCTTTTGCTAGTCATCTAAGCAGACAACTGCAGGAGCACGCACTGAGCAGGAAAGGGCAGCACCCCCTTCCCGTGCAGGCAGTGGACAGTGCATGTGAGACAGGCGAGCAGGGGCAAGTTACTGAACTTCTCTGACCCTGTTTCCTCAAGTGCCGCATAATACTTAATGTGCTGGTAGGCGAATGGGATGAGCCCAGTCTGACAAAGGCCTAGGGCAGTGCCTGGCTCCTAGTGGACCTAGTGGGGACTTGTCAATGCCAGCCTCCTCAGGATGGCCACCAGGTAATGCCCACCACACAGCAGAGTAAGGAGTCCCCTCACAAGCAGAAGTAGATGAGCCTAACATGCATTTTTTAAGACAAAAAGTATCAGTGTGTCCCACATGGTGTTTCAAGAGGATATGGGCTGGGATAGTGTGGAGGAAAAGGAGGGAAGATTTGAAAAATTCTCTTTCTCCAGGGTCCTGGCTGGGGTGGGGAGGTAAAGTGTTGAGCAGAAGAGATTTTTGTCAAAGCAGAGTAATCTGAGGTGTTAGCCACCACCATTTCTGCCTGACGTTCAGCAAGGAAAGCATTAGGGGAAGCTAATGAGGAAATAAAACAGTGTCCATCAACAGATGAATGGATGGGGCATCTGGGTGGCTCAATGGTTAAGTGTCTGCCTTTGGCTCAGGTTGTGATCCCAGGGTCCTGGGATCAAGTTCTGTATCGGGTTTCCTGTAGGGACCCTACTTCTCCCTCTGCCTATGTCTCTGCCTCTCTCTGTGTGTCTCTCATGAATAAATAAATAAAATGAAATCTTTTAAAAAATTAACTCATTTGGGATGCCTGGGTGGCTCGGCAGTTAAGCATCTGCCCTCGGCTCAGGGCGTGATCCTGGAGTCCCAGGATTGAGTCCCTCATTGGGCTCTCTGCATGGAGCCTGCTTCTCCCTCTGCCTATGTCTCTGCCTCTCTCTCTCTGTGTCTCTCATAAATAAATAAATAAAATCTTTAAAAAATAACTCATTCAAAGAAGAGATGAATGGATAAAGATGTGAGACTATATATACATATACACACATATACACACACACATACATACACATACACAATGAAGTATTACTTAGACATTAAAAAATGAAATTGTGCCATTCTGTGACAACATGGATGGAGCTAGAGGGTATAACAAATGAAATAAGGCAATCAGAGAAAGATAAATATCATATGATTTCACTTATCTTTGGAATCTAACAAACAACAAACAATAACAAAAAAAAAGGGAGACACGGGCTCATAAATATACAGAACAAACTTGTGGTTGCCAAAGGGAAGGTTGAGAGGGGGTGGACAATATGGGTGAAGGGGATTAAGGTACAAACTTCCAGTTTATGAACTAAATAACTCATGGGGATGAAAAGTACAGCATAGGGAGTATAGTCAACAGTATTGTAATTCACTTGTCATGGTGAGCATTTTACAATGTATTGTCGAATCACTATATTGCACACCTGATGCCAAGTTAACATATATCAATTATACTTCAATTAAAAATAAATGGCAAGGACACCTGGGTGGCTCAGAGGTTAAGCGCATCTGCCTTCAGCTCAGGGCGTGGTCCTAGAGTACCAGGATAGAGTCCCACATCAGGTTCCCTGCATGGAGCCTGCTTCTCCCTCTGCCTATGTCTCTGCCTCTCTCTTTCTGTGTCTCTCATGAATAAATAAATAAAATCTTTAAAAAATAAAATAAAAATAAATACACAAAACATAGTTGATGGCCCAGTTATCCATCCTCACAGAGGAGACGAATAGCAGATCTATGAGATTGAATAGATTAGGAAGTCTATTCTAGCCTTTCCTTGCTCTCGCCAGAGAGAGCATCAGAGATCCAACAATGAAAAAAAAAAGAGAGATCCAGCAATGAGAAGGCACCCAGAACTAAATGCTGGTAATTCCTGTCACACAGCCCTCCTGACAATTGTCTGCTTATAGGGCTCTTAGAGAGACAGGTCAACTCTAAGGCAGTGTGTCCTAATTTCTAGTCACATGCAGGCCACCTTCCTAATTTTTATCATAGCCACATATCACTTGAACTATTATTTCATTAATGTTTCCCTTTAAATTTCTTACTCTTCCACTTAAAGAAGCTTTTGTTTCATGCATGTAAATTGAAAACCACTACCATATGACCTAATTTAAAGAACATCATAAAAACAAAAGCTTTTCTATTAAGATAAACATGTTCACTAGTATCCGATATGAAAGCATGAGATGTACTTCCACTCCCAGGGGAACATGAACGCATTTGGGGAAGCCAATTGTAAAGAACCAGATCACTGTGTTGAGACAGACCCAGTGGCTGAGCTCCTGGCCAGACAAGAAACCAGGTAGGAGTGGGAGGGCTCCCATGAACATCTGGGTTGGAATCTGCTCTCTTTGGGTCTTGCCTTGGAATCTCCTTCTAGATTATGTAAAGTTAGATGGCACCTACCCCCGAGGGACAGGCCGGGAGTTGAGCCAGAAGGCAGGCAGATGACGGAGCAGCCATGATGCCCCGGCTCTTGGTGGTTCAGATGGCTTTCGCTATTGGATCCAAAACCTGCACTCAGGAAACTTGTCTATGTAATACACTGCTAATTCTGTTTTTGTTTTTGCAATAATTTCCTCCCTGCTCTCTTGTATTTTATAAATTTCCTGTTGAGAACGCCAGACGTCTCAGGAGCCCAAAAAGAAGGCTGTGGGTCTGGTCCCCAGATGAGTTAACAAACAATGTGCCTCAGGCCACTTGGGGGTAGCAGGACACAGGGGTCAGCAAGAGGTCTCCAAGAGGAAGGTGACACTGAAGAAATGCATCCCATCTCCACCTGGAAACCCTCCTACTGTAACTTGCCTGCTAAGAACTTGGGAGGGCTTCTTTTTGTCCTTACTCTTATTTTTCATAAGAGTTACCAGCTCTTTACATTCACTCAGAGATCAAATAGCCAGGGAAATTCCTAGGTGACAGTTTTAGCGCTGAATTCAGGAATTTTGATAGTTATCCTCTCACAGTTCCATTTTCTATTCCTCTTCCTATACAAATGGAGAGCAGGCAGGTTTCTAACATAGAAGTACTTGATAGACAAACAAAAACAGACTTTTTGCATGGAGGGAAGGGCAGATTTACTTACTCTCTTTTTTTTCTTATAACCAGAAAATGGGTTTGAAGAAATCTGCCACCTTCTGCCTCTTCCCTCCTTCTCCATCCCCTGAATCTTTTTCTCCCCAGGATGGCTGGCTGTCTCTCACAGTAGATTGGGACTAGATGGGTCAAAGATGACCAAAGAAAAGAGAGAATCAAAGAAATTCTAGGGCCTAAAGAAGGCCAGACCTACAAGCACCACCAGAGAGTAGAGAAAGGCTGCAGGACTGGATGGTTGTGGGCTTATAGCTTACAAAGAGTGTAGAGCATCTGGAGGTAACTGGCTGTATAACAGAGACTTCCTTAAATCAAAGGCAATCCCAAACCTACAAAATGATGGGCATTTCCACTTCCAAGACCACCTGGAAAACAAGGACAGACACACAACTTCGTATACAGGCCCAAGCTTACCTGCCTGGTGCATGAAAAGATGCTCAATATCTTTAGTCATTAGGGAAATGCAATTCAAAACCATAATGAAGGTACCACTTTGCACCCATTGGGGTAGTTATTATTTTTCAGAAAGGTCAAAAAATAACATGTCAGTGAAGATGTAGAGAAATTGGAGCCCTCAAACACTGCTGGCAGGAATGTAAAGTGGTTCAGACACTATGGAAAAAAAGATGGCAGCTCTTCAGAAATACCCACAAGGATTGAAAATGGGACCTCAGACATTTGTATACATTGTATTCAAAGCAGCATTATTCACAATAGGCAAGAGGTAGAAGCAACCTAAATGTCCATCAATGGGTAAACAAACTGCTGTTCACACATTCAATGGAATATTATTCAGCCTTTAAAAGGGAAGAAATTCTGACGCATGCTACGACACAGATGAACATTGAGGGCATTATGTTAAATGAAATAAGTCAGATACAAAAGGACAAATACTAAATGATTCCACTTATATGAGCCAAATGCAAAGTCAGAGAGTAGAAGAGTGGTAAGTGGAGGGGGAAAGGAGGGGATGGGTTACTGTTTAATGCTTGGAGTTTCAGTTCTGGAGATGGATGCACAGCAATGTGAATATACTCAGTGCACTTGAGCTGCAAACTTAAAAAGGGTTAAAATGGTACATTCTAGGTTATGAGTGTTTTATCTCTCTCTCTCTCTCTCTCTCTCTCTCTCTCTCACACACACACACACACACACACACACACACACACACACACGGTGTCTGCCTCATACTAGAGGGGAATGAAGAGAAAAGACATGGAAAGATCCCAGCACCCTAAGGCTCTCACCCCTGCTCATAACCCAGAGAGACAGTGGTTGGGCAATGTGAATATACTCAGTGCACTTGAGCTGCAAACTTAAAAAGGGTTAAAATGGTACATTCTAGGTTATGAGTGTTTTATCTCTCTCTCTCTCTCTCTCTCTCTCTCTCTCTCTCTCTCACACACACACACACACACACACACACACACACACACGGTGTCTGCCTCATACTAGAGGGGAATGAAGAGAAAAGACATGGAAAGATCCCAGCACCCTAAGGCTCTCACCCCTGCTCATAACCCAGAGAGACAGTGGTTGGGCAGGATATACCATTCCAGATGCTCACTGGAAAGGGAGCCTAAGGCCAAGCAAGAGAGCAAGGGCGCCCCTGGGTGCAGCACTCTGCAGGAGGCAGGCAACTCCAAGCTGCTGGATGGCAAAGGAGGTCAAGAAAGGAGAAACAGGGACATAGAGAGCCTGGAGGAGTGCGTGTGGGTAGGGGAGGAGAAGGGCTGCAAGGAAACTTGGTGGGTGCTGCTTGCAGACAAGTATTTGTCCACCCCAATGAGAAACTCTGGGGCTTCCAGCAGCCCCCCTCAACCCAAGCAAATCCCAACAAGGAGAGAAGCCATCCAGTTATTTTGCAAGTTGCTATTTGAGTGCAGGCTCTGTGAGAAAGGTTGCGGTGTCGAGACAGAACCAGAGATGAAATGTGCTTTTGGTGGAACTCACAGATGTGTAAGGAAAACCCCCCAGTACACCACTAATCATAATCCAAGAGAGGCACACCAGATGCCCTATAACAAATCTGTGGAGCAGAGAGGAGGGAGAAATGTCCTGCTGGAGGAGGCTAAGGGGACCTCGTGGAGGAGGTAGCTTTTAAATTGGGCACCAAGGGGGTCTGGGTGGCTCAGTCAGTTAAGTGTCTGCCTTTGGCTTAGGTCATGATCCCAGGGTCCCAGGATCAAACCCTGCCCAGTGTGGGATTCCCTGCTCGATGAGTAGTCTGCTTCTCCCTCTGCCTCTCCACTGTCTTGCTCTCTCTCTCTCACTCTCATAAATAAATAAATTTTAAAAATCTTAATAATAATAATAATAATAATAACAATAACAAATTGGGCACTGAGAGTTGGGCAGATTGAGGTCTGTGATTTTTGTTCTATTTCTTTGTTTTTCTTAAGAAAGGAGCTCCTCTCATGTTTACAATAATATCCCAGACTGAATTTCCTCAACCTATTTCTTATAGCAGAGGTTTATGTTAGCTTTATGTCTGAAATCTCAGTGAGAGCAAATTAGTTTGCATAACCTTCCAGGGCAGGTGAGACTTGGGCATGTGACCACAAAGACACCAATTACTATATCAAACACTGATCATCCACATTATATTTAGACATGTAAGGTTGGAAATTGTCGACTTGCAAATGAAACGTTGACACCATACAAGTGTCTTTGAGATGCCAAATATGCAGATGCAAACTGAAAATGTATCTGCTACCTACATTTTTTTTCAACATGATGCCAGGTGTACAGGTATTTGAGGAATGTGTGTGTGTGTGTGTGTGTGTGTGTTCAGTTTGGGGATCAAATAGGTGGCATTAAATGTTGAGCATTGCCAAAAATAAATTGTCGAAGTCTTTGAATGCCAAGTTCAGGGGTTCGGACTCAACTTTAATACCACCATCAAGAGGAGCATTAATCTTTCTCACCACCACAGCTACAGACTGCTGCTCAATGTCAGGACACACCAGAACTCACTTAAGTGTGGCTGATACCTGTCCCGCAGAAATGGCTGCCTGGCTCAGTCATAGGAATGAAAAACAGAGCTGTGCAAATCAGGTCGCAGCCACAGGGGAGAGCCACCATGTCTTGGGACGAGAGCAGAGCTACGGCACAGATGCTCAGCCAGGTCTTGAGGAAGCCTGTAAGGCATGTGCCACTGCTGGGCACTTACAGTGGCAGGAAACCCTGGGGGCATAAGGGCACAAAGACTTCTCCCCATAGCGGCCACCCCACTGTAACTCAAGCTCAGGCTAGGATAGGAAGTCCAGCCCTCCTCCAAGTTTTAAACCCATCCCCCAAATTTTCCACCCTCAGGCTCACTACCTCCTCTGCTTTGTTTCCAGTCCCACTGCACTAGAAGGCAAAAATACCATGGCAACCTGCCCTGATCTGGGAGCTGGGAATGCTCAGTATGGTTGGCCAGGTTGCATCCAGCTGGGCAACAGAGACTTAGCTTCACATTTTTGCCTACCCCCGTGGGCTTCCTCTTATCCTTTGTCTCTTGCCTGGGCCAGCTCAGCAGACGGCAGGCACATGGCACATGCCCCTGGCTGGACCAACTCATGGCTGCACCTACTGGCCAAAGAATTCCAGGTGGAAAAGAGTACTTTGATGGATGGAAAAGAGGCCTGGAGAAGTCAAGAAATGGATAATCCAGACCTACCACTTGGAACTACAAAGCGCATGCTCAGGTGGCCACATTTTGGCTTTTCAGACTGGTCCAGCCCTCCCAGACACCTGGGGCCTCCTGCTGCCTGCCTGCAGGCAGTGGTGTCATCTATAAAGGCCATAGGTCACACAGCAGGCCTCAGGGAAGTGGGTGGCCCCGTCCCCCAGGGCTGCCATGTGGGATCCTGGGGAAAAGAACCAGCTCCCTACCCTCTGTCCCCACTTGTCTCTGTGTGTCTTGGTGTGTGAAAGTAGGAGGAGTGACTTTGAGTTTCCAAAAAGCCTGCATGTTGGAGATGTGGGATCTTGGCCTTCCTGCTGCAAAGCAGAGTGACTCTGGCTTTACTTGATGCTGCCATGGCAGGAGAGGGGGTAGGTAGACCGGAAACCAAGTCAGAAAGGAGAGTTGGGGATCTGATAGAGCCTGGCAGCGACTGCCTGGAGCAACTGCAAGAAGTTGCCACCTTTGGGGTTGGGTGGGGAAGCTCAGTTACTGCCTAACTGCCTAATGCAGGGGGCCTTGAGTTTTTCATCCCCATCAGAGAGCCCGGCCAGTGTGGGACAAAGCAACTCAGTCCCTGGCTTCTGTGTGGAGATTTGTTTGGAGTAGGCCAGTCAGGGGGCTACCGTCAAGGTCCAGCGGAGAAATCTGGACTGGTGGCTTGGACTTGGGTGGTAACTTTGGGGCTGCAGAAGGACTGCAGAGATCGAGGAAGGAAAATCAACAGGATTGAGCGACGGATTGAGTGTGAGGCAGAGACGGAGATGTCAAGAAAGGCTCCTAGACTTTGCTAGTCTGCTAGTGACTTGCACTTTCAGGTGAAGAGATGTGGCGATGTTCTGGAGAACCCAGAACAGCAGTGAGTTATGTGGGGGAAGGATCATGCATTCGGCTTGGGGCATGTTAATTTTGGGGTACCATTGAAGCATCTAAGAGTAGGGAGCATGTCAGCAGCAGGTTATTCATTCTTTTTTAAAAAATATTTTATTTATTTATTCATGAGACACAGAGAGAGGCAGAAACATAGGCAGAGAGAGAAGCAAGCTCCCTGCAGGGAGCCTGCGAGGGACTCGATCCCAGGACCCTGAGATCACAGTCTGAGCCAAAGGCAGACAGATTTTGAACCACTGAGCCCCCCAGGTGAGCACCTGGGTGGTTCAATTGATTAAGCGTCTGACTCTTGAGTTTGGCTTAGCTCATGATTGCAGGGTCCTGGAATCGAGCCCTGTGTTGGGTGCATGGCTTGTGCATGGCTTGTGCATGGCTTGCGTCCAGCACAAGGTTTTCCTAGCACAGGTGATTCCATGACTTTTGGTTGGGTGAATCCTGACTTCACCATTTCCTAGGTAAGTTCCTTGAGTAAGCTCTCTCTGAGCCTGTGTTCCCAACCCTAAAATGAGAGGATCACACTTTGTTGAGCTATCATGAGGATTAAATGAGGATTAACATGTGTAAAGCACAGGACACAGAGTAAGCGCTCAGTAAGTGGCAGCTATTGTTGGGTAAGGAAAAGAGAGAAAAACAAGTCTCTCCTCCCTGCTATCCCATATACACACCCATCCTGCTTCCCTCCAATCTTTAGTCTCTTGAATAAAGCTGGAAAACCTGACCTAGCAAAAATAATCCCCCTCAGTAAGCTCTGAGGAGAAAACTATCTTCTTTATCAACAATACACCCTTGGCTCAGCCTCCACTGGACATGCCTCAGGATGGAGGTCTGGCTTTTTTTTTTTTTCCACCCCGTCCAGATAATTATAGTGTAAACCTTGGACGATGCGGAGGGGCACACAGCCTGTGCCAAGAAACCCCAGGATGGAACTCACACTGGGGTCTCCACATAGGATCACACACTCTTCTGGAATGGGAGTAGTCTTCCATCAAAATGCTTTGTGGTTGGCCTGAGAGAAGAAAGGCGCTCTTCTGTGTAGTGAAGAAGACAGGCAGAAGCTGAGTGCCCCTCTCCAAACTCTCACTGCTCTGTCTAGCAGAGGAAAGACTCAGGTTTTACTTAAGCTCCATAGTAAGTAACCTTTCTGCCTCCATAGTAAAAGACAGGGACAGTGTTGGATGCCCCACCTCCCACTTCTAGCCTTCAGCTGAATGGAAACCTATGATGGATGACCCCCAATTGGCTCAAGGTTGGCGATCTATTTCAATACATATGTGGGCAGCCCAGGTGGCTCAGCGGTTTAGTGCCAACTTCAGCCCGGGCGTGATCCTGGAGACCCAGGATTGAGTCCCATGTCGGGCTCCCTGCATGGAGCCTGCTTCTCCCTCTGCCTATGTCTCTGCCATCCTCTCTCTCTGTGTGTCTCTCATGAATAAATAAATTTAAAAATCTTTTAAAAAATACATGTGTATTGATTGCCTTGTGGCTCCAACTTAAAATTGGAAAGTTTTCTTCTGATATATGTCACATGAATGTTTACAGAGTCAGTATGTACCTACTATTTTGCTCTTTTTCTCTTAACATGACTCCATACAAATAATTTTCGTGTGTGTGCCAGCAGAATTCATGAAGTTGTCAAACTTGGTGACCATAGTACAGCCAAATATACAAAAACTCACAGTCTGCTTAGCCAGATCCCAATAATTGGCTGTTTGGGTGGTTTCTTTTTGTTGCCGTAATAAATAGCACTCTGTATAATTTGCCTTTGGAAGGTTCCTCTTCTGGGTTTTTTTTCTCTGGATGCAAATTCAGTTTCAGACCTACTTCAGAAAACATACATGAAAACCAAAGATCCGAAGACAGGAATGATTTCTTCCATGGTGAAGCAGGCCTCTCCATTTACTCCTCACTCAGTCCTGGAAGTAAAGCCATCGGGAGAAACTCCTCACCTAGCAGTCACTCAATGGGACAGCACCACACTCTGCTCAGACTCTTCCTTTAATCTGAGGAAAGCACAGCTGAGAGCCCATATAGTCTGTCTGACCTTCCAACCCAGAGCTGGGGACACTTGGGTGCAGTTGTGTGGGCACAGGGAAGATGGCCTTTTCTGGAAACCTCTTGGTCTCAGACCCTCCACATCTCAGAACCTGACTCAAAACCAGAGCAGGCTGGGGGTGCCTGCGGCTCAGTCAGTTGGGTATCTGCCTTTGGCTCAGGTCAGGATCCCAGGGTGCTGGAATCGAGCCCCATGTCGGGCTCCCTGCTCAGCGGGGAGTCTGCGTCTCCTACCCCCTGCACCATATGCACCCACACACTCTCTATCTCTCAAATAAAAGCTTTTTTAAAAATGATGTTCAAAACAAAACAAAACAAAAAAAGAGCAGGCTACTTGTTCTCTAAACCAGTCTCTATTGAGTTTTTTGGTATACACGGCCAGTTGCCTACCTAATAGCTATCCCTCCCTGCTTCTTGATTGCTAACAGAACTTCAGTTTGTTCAGGTAGTTGGCAAAGACCCTTTCCCTGATATGAGAGGATCTTTGTCAGCCCCAGTCCTGGGCTCGAATTAGAATTGGTCTAAACCAGCTATTGGTCTAAGAGTAAGCACATGACACAATTCTGGCTGGTGGGATGAAAGGGTCAGTCTCCTGGGAGAGCGCTCCCTTCTCAAATAACAGGGCAAAAGTTCCCTGGGGAGAGGCCTTAGGTCCTTCTTCCTCCTTCCTGCTGGGATTCAGATGTGATACCTGGAGGTGCAGCAGTCACCTTGTGGCCACGAGACAACCAGTATGAGGGTGAAAGCCAATTCAGTCTGGATGGTAGAGCAAGCAAACACTTGCCTCTAAACTTTTTGTTCTGTGAAAAAAATTAACTTCTAAGTGTTTAAGCTGCTAATAGGTTGGGTTTTCTGACACTTGCAGCTCAAAGTATACCCAACTGTATCTGCCAGGCACCTAGCACTTTGCTAAGTACCAATGGGGTTACAAAAGAAATGGAAAACACACTCCTTTACCTCAGAAGCTGAGTCTACTGAGGGAGACACACATACACAAAAGCCCACAAAGAGCACAATATGACATATAAGTAAGTGATCAAATGAGAAGGACTGAGAAAATTATTTTGATCAAGGTTTATAGGGAAGAGCTAGAGTTCGAAGTGAGCGTGGTCTACCTGAGGAGCAGTAAAGACCTAGATGGGTCCTAGGAAAGGAATGGGAGATATGGGTAGATCTTAGGCTGAGGCCACATTCCAAGGACTTAGGAATCACTCCTTCAGGACTTTGGCCGTGATCTGATGCTCAGTGGAGAACCAGTCCAGGAGAAAGTCATGGTGAAAGTTATGCTGGAGAAAGACTAATTGGATAATGAGGTGTGGTCTGAGGCTGTGGCATCTACCTTGGTGATGACAGTTGAAAGAGACACAGTATAAGAGGTACAATGAAGAAAGAACGAACGGGGTTTGGGCAGTGATTGAGCATGAAAAAGGGAACAGAACGAGTCAGGAATATCTCCAAAAGCTAGCCAGGAGAGAGAGGGAGGGAGAGGGAGAGAGGTGGTGGGAGAAGGAGGGGAAGAAGGGGGAATGGGAGTGGGGGTGGGAGGGAGAGAAACGAGAGCCCTCAACAGAGACCAACGAAGTCAAGAAAAGGAGATGAAGCTTTGGGCTTTGATCTGGTGAGAAGACAATTGACCAGGCAGATTAATGTGCCTACTAGCCAACTCCCAAAGCAGAAGCCCCAAATCTGGGAGAGGGGGCGGGGGAGGGTAGAAGAGGCAGCAGAAAAGGTAACAGGATTTGTTTAAGACAGGTGTTTTAAAAAAAAAAAAAAAAGACAGGTGTTTCCTGGGACGCCTGGGTGGCTCAGTGGTTGAGCGTCTGTCTGCCTTTGGCTCAGGTCGTGATCCTGGGGTCCGGGGATCGAGTCCCACATCGGGCTCCCCGCGAGGAACCTGCCTATGTCTCTGCCTCTCTTTCTGTGTCTCTCATGAATAAATAAATAAAATCTTAAAAAGAAAAAAGAAAAAAGCTTCAGCATGGTTCTAATCCATAATACCCTTGAAGCCACCAATGTTCATGCGCTACTTAGATCTTTTCTAAAACACGTTAAAAGAAATTCGTGACTAATGAAGTTAAAAAAACATCGAGCCATATACCACTTGGAATTACTTCTTGTGCCACCAGTGGCCTGTCCCCCCACCCCCGCCCCAGTCCTTGGGGAAACACCAGCTCAGACAAAGCCATCTGGGACCTATTTCTTGAGGGTGGGGCATTTCTAGGAGCCTAATCTCTGGGCAATGGGCCTCTTGGATCTATTGCTTTCCCCTGGGTCAGTGATTTGCATTCTTTTCTGGGAAAATAAATCTTTACCCATCTGGGTTAGGGGAGAGAGAGATGGAGAGGGGATGTCCTGACTGTCAAGGTGCCTGGGGAGGTGTGGCTCATACTCTGGATATCTTGGGCTTCACAGATTCAATGAAGGGTCCCCTTCATTGCAGCCTGGTCACAGTGGGGCCTCAAATCCCCTCACTCCGGCTCTAAGAGTCCTATAACTTGAGCTAACCAACAAACTCAGACAGAAGCTAAGTTGCTGTCTTCCTCCTCCCTTTCCTCCCCTCACCCCACCCCTACTCCTCTAGCCCCCTTCCAAATCCAAGCTGGGCTTAGCATAAGAGAAGCATGACTCATAGAAACCAACGACTGCACAAGAGAGGTCAGGCTGCCAGGATTCCTTCCCAGCCAAGGATAAGCAGATGCGGCAGCTCAGTCCTCAGCCTGCAGCAGACTCACTAGTCTGAAAGCTCTGGGCCCTCAGAGACCGTAGGGTGACAAACATTCCCTGAGGGAAGGTCAGAAGACCTGAAAATAGCAAAAAGCTGGTGTGAAGAAAAGACTGTCCGTTAAATTGCGTTGAGGTTCAAATCCCGCCTCCCCCTGATGTCGTGTCTAAAAGCCTATGAGGCCCTAAGTGCCTGCCTTCACAGTAAAATGATCATAACAGGAATAATACTACTAACACATAATCCTTACAGGGAAATAACTATGTGCCGGGTACTGTACTAGGTACTTTTCACTTATTATCTTATTTCATTCGCACAAAGATCTTCTGGGACAAGTACTCTCACTGAATCCTTTTTCTTTTTTTTTAAGATTTTATTTATTTATTCATGAGAGACAGAGAGAGAGGTAGAGACATAGGCAGAGGGAGAAGCAGGCTCCTCACAGGGAGCCTGATGTGAGACTCCATCCCAGGACCCCGGGATCACGTCCTGAGCCAAAGACAGACGCTCAACCGCTGAGCCACCCAGGTGTCCCTCACTGACTCTTTTTAAGACATGAGGAAACTACGTATCAGGGAGGTGAAGCAAATTGCCCAAAGTCACACGGTAAGTGGAACAGCCTGGATTTGAGCCTAGGCGTCTGGCTCCAGAGCCTCCATTCTCACCCATTCTGCTTGTCTTACTCACTGCACCTTCTGAAGAATGTTGATGTTAGATACAGCTGGATGGACCAGATGTAGGTCCCTGACTCAGGGCAGAGTCAACCCATAGGTTGGCCAGCAGCCTGAGCTAGCTGCCAAACATAGGAGCTAATGAATAATGGAATCACTCAGATAGGCTCTCCTGTGGAAGCTGAACATGAGACACGAGAGAGTCCTTGGTCCATAAAGGGGGGCAGAAGCACACACACACACACACACACACACACACACACACACACACACGAGGCAGAAGCCATGAGGTGGTATAAGACCCTTGAGTGAAGCAGAAGCTATGACATAGAGTAGAGAAAAGGGGGAACTTCTGGAAGCGGGAGGGGGAGCTTCTGAATTGAAGAGCAGGGGAATTACAGGGCAATCATTTTAACTACTCACTTGCCAATATCCTCATCTTTCTGATTCAGCATGTCCGCCTTGTGAATTCGTAAGCCTTTAAATCAATCCAAATATCTACCCTTTCTACTCCTCCCCCGGGACTGCTAAGCACTGCTTGGAGAAAACACCCTAACCTTGCAGATGGAAAACACTATAAATGCAGAGTCTCGACCTCCACTGGGCCTTCAGTGTGGCTGGGCAACCTTTCCTTGAGTCCCTGTTGGGCTCTCTCTCCCATTCTCTCCAGTGGCTCTCTGAGCACCACGGCCTCCACTATCATCCACAAACTTTCAGCCTTACCACACGTCCCCCTCACCTGATTTATTTTTCTTTTTCTTAAGTTTTTATTTATTTATTCATGAGAGACACACAGAGAGAGTCAGAGACACAGCCAGAGGGAGAAGCAGGCTCCTGTTGCAGGACTCGATTGCCGCCACGGCCACCCACCCCCCCCATCACGCCCTGAGCTGAAAGCAGACACTCAACCACTGAGCCACCTAGGTGTCCCTCCCCTCACCTGATTTCACAGAAAAAAAAAAAAAAAAAAGAAAGAAAAGCCACAAGGCGGGAACATTCCACAGGGAAATCTACAAGCTCACTCACCACATCCATACTTTCCTCCTTCCCTGTAATGATTCCTGCCTGAGGCAGACCTCCTCACCTGCACCCTGCATTCCATCTCCTCTCCATTTCAGCCCCCTCAAGCCTCAATTGCCTCCCCTCACCCCTGTACCTCCCATTTTCCACCCTCCATTGTTTGCCTGGCCTCATCTCCATTGGCACTGAAGGACGCCCTCTCTCTCCCCATAACCCTCAGTAATCTGTTCTCACTTCCCTTTCACAGACAAACTTCTGGAAAGAGCTGTCTGCACTTGCTATCTCCATTTCCTCACTCCCGCTCTTCAACCCAATGTAGTCTAGTCTGACATCCTGCTGTATCATTCCATGAAAACTATTGTCACCAACGATCTCCTTGTAGCTAAGCGCCATTGTCGTTTCTCAGATCTCCTCTTACATAAGCCTCTCCAAAGCATTGCTGCCACTGGCCACCGCCTCCATTGTGAAACATTCACTCATCTTGGCCTCTGCGATGGTGTGCCCTTCCCCTGGTTCGTCTCCTGACTCTCAGGCTGCTGCTCAGCCTCCTCATTGCGCTCTTTTTCCCTCTGCCCATCCGACAAAAGCTGAGGTTTGCTCGTAGCCTCCTTTTCTTCTCTACAAATTCTCCCTGCCAAACCTCCCAGGGTTTCGGGGCACCTGGGTCGCTCAGTCGGTTGAGTATCTGACTCTTGACTTCAGCTCAGGTCATGATCTCAGGGTCCTGGGATCCAGCCCTCCATCAGGCTCCGCACTCAGTGGGGAGTCCGCTTGGTATTCTCTCTCTCTCTCTCTCCCTCTACCCTCCCCCGGAAAAAACCTCCCAAGGCTTCAATTACTATCTCTATAAGCTTATGACTCTCATATACATATTTCTAGCCCAAATATCTCCTGAGCCACAGACTTATATAGCCAATTTCTACCTGAGCGTCCCACAGACACCCTAAAGTTGGCATGCCTAGAATTGAACTCATCATCATTTCCATGAAGTCTATTCCTCTTCCTTGTTGTCTATAATAATTGCTAACATTTATTGAACACTTCTCATGCTCCAGACGTGGTTCAAAGTGCTTTATATACTGCTTCACTTAATCATTATAAGGCACGTGATATTAATACCCTCGTTCTACAGGCAGGGGAACAGAAGCCCACAGAGAGAGGTTAAGGAGCTTGTCCAAGGTCACACAGACAGTCAGTGACAGATCTGGGATTCAAACCCAGGCAGTCAGGCATCAGAGCCACTGCTCTTTGTCATCACACTCTACTGCTATCACTGCTATCCAGTTGTACAGGCCAGAAACCTAAGTTCTCAACTCCTGATTTTCCTGTACTGTCCACGTATGTCTATTCATGTTATCTGTCTGCCTTCTAAATGTGCCTCAGATCCATCCATTTCTCTCCAGCCCCATTCTAGCTATCTTCACCAGTCACTATCCCCTCTCACCTGGACCCATCCCAAGCCATCTTCCACACTGCTTCCATGGTGACAGCATAACCAAATGGCCAACCATTCCAGAGCTCCCTGCTGCCCTCAGGATAATGCCCAAGCCCCTCCACATGGCATCCACAGCGTCCTTCATGATCTAGTCTCTGCCTGCCTCTCTAGGCTCAGACCTTCTCGCCCTCCACCTCCTAACTTTCCGCAACTTTCCTCCTTCCTGCCCGCCCTCACCTACCTAACACCTACTTATTCTTCAGTTCTCTGCCTAGATGAGGGGCTACTCCCAAGCCTCCCTTGACCCCCCACATCTAGCTCAGGTGCTATTCCTTTACTACCCTGAACTTATCCTTGTCAGAGCACTTCTCATGCCCTCTACCATTTATTTAATCATTTTCTTCCCCCACTAGACTGTAAATTCTGTGAGGCCAGTGACACTGTCTGTCTTGCCCACCTCTGCACCCCACCTAATCCTGGCACAGTTTGGTGAATGCTGTGTATGTAAAATTCATGCCCAAACTCTCCTCTCCTTTCTCCAGAGCATCCTCAGTGGTCTGCAGAAGTGCCCTCATGATGCGGAGACTTGAGACCAAGGACATGTATCCTGGGCTATCAGGCTAGACCTCACTTTCCAGAAGTATGGCCAGGAGCTGGTGCTCCCTCTTCATTCCATTTCCTGGACTTGCTTCTGTGCATTATGAGTTTCGGTTACCCCTTGGCTTTTAGAACCAGAGTCTAGTTATGTCTTAGTTACTGACTCTTTTAATAGTCTTATGAGATCAATGGGAATGCAACGGAAATAACAATAATGACTCACTCAGCCCATCTCTCCTCCCCTTACCACTCTGCACAAAATCCAGTCTCGCCACTGTCAACTCAAGTGCCACTCCAGAGGAAGTAGCAGCAGCTCCTTGATTATCTGAGAAATCATGCCTGGGAGGAGAAAAAGCCAAAGTGAACCCACATGTAAGATGCCAGTCAGACCCTATGGTCAGCTGCCATCTTGGGCTTTGAGCCTGTGAAAGACAGATATGGAAATGGGTAGAGCAAGATGGGAACTTCCAAAGAGAAAGGGATCCTCGCTGGGAAATAGGTGCACAAAAGCCAAATAGGTCACTTCCAGGCTGAAACGTTTCAATGCCAGTGGGAGGCCCCACAGAGTTCTCTTTCCCTTTGGCATGGGTAACCAGCAAAGTTTGAATGATGGCTTCTCTGACCACCTGGGTTTTGAGGTAAAAAGACAAGGAGTAGAGCTCCCAGCTACTCAATATAGACATGTAGCAAGAATAAGGGATGAACCTTTGTTGTTAAGAGCTACTAAGATTCTGGGTTGCCCATTACACAGCATAACCTAGCTGATCCTGACCTGTACATAAGCTAGATCTTCCCTTTGGGGCTTGTCGTTATCAGGGAAGGGAAACCATAGCCACAGCACTGATAAGAAAGACAATTATTTCTCAGACCCACAAAAAATATTTAGCACATTGGTAAATGTAAATTACTGGCAACGTTGTAGATCATGGTTTGAAAGTGGTGGGTTCAGGCATGTTTGTTATATTGTTCAATTGATAAGTCGGGGTAAAATACTTGGTCACAAGTGTGATGATCTTGGGATGCAACCAGCAATTCTGAATTACACAGCATAATGCAAGTCTAAATTGATCTAGTCAAGGACACAGGTCCTAAGGGGTTCTAAACCCTTCTGTGCAGGCCCACGTCCAGACCCTTCCTGGCCTAGCTCTGACTCTCCAGCTCTGTGGTTTCTCTTCCCCTGGTTCTCTACTTCTCACAACCGTCCCCTCTTTCGAGTCCCTTAATCACCAAGAACGTGAATTCTGCTTGCTGCTTCTCTACAGATCCTCCTACTCTCCCTGCCGCCAAAGGAAGGCGCTACAGGTCCCCTGGTGCCCATTGACCTGTAACTCCTCGACCCTCTCCTAGGAAGTGTGATTCTAATGGGAGAGGCTGTGGGTTTGAGGCCAAACAGAGCTGGATTTGAATCTGAGCAGTACAATTTACTTGCTACATGACCTTGGATAAGTCATTTTCTTTCTCTGAGCCTCAGTACTTTCACCTTTAAAATAGGAACGCGGAATGCTTAGAACCAAAGGGGTTGTACAAGCACTCTGTGAGTGAGACCTCGTGAGCAGAACTCTGGGACAAAGCAGGCACTCACCAGCCAGGATGCCCCTGTCATTTCTCAGAGTTTCCCCTTTCCTCAAAATGTCAACTTGCTGGAACTAAAAAGCTAATCTTATTTTATTTTTCCCCTCTTGTTTTGGTTTTCCTCTTTTTCTTTCCAGTCCATACTTCCCACCCCATGCCACCCCACCCCACCCCACCCCACCCTGCTCCCCGCCCCCGCCATCACACACACATACCACCACCACACCATCACCACTCTCATTGCCAGCGGATGCCTTCGTTCAACCTTATCTCTCATTCACCGTCTGGTTCAGGGGCTGTGAGGTGTTTTATTTTGCTCATTTTTGTTTATTTGCTTGTTTTTAGAAGCTGCACCTTTTGGCAAACAAAGTTACCTGTAGATCTCCAAAATATAAGACAGGATCAGAACTCCTCACTGCAGTCCCTGAAACATCTCTGAGATTCCCTAAGGTTCAATGCATCACATGCTGAAAACGGCTGGGCTCTTTGCCCCTTCCAGGTCGATAGAATGAATTGTCCGGGCTGGCGGGCCCCTTAGAGGTCATCTGACAATCCACTGCCTAAGTTTCCAGGGATTCGGAGAGCTGTTGATCGGCAGGGCTGGAAAGAACCCCGAAGGTCACCCAGGCCCCAGGCTGACTGACAGGTGGTAGGTGGAGAGCAGGGAGGGAGGCCTCCTGCACCCATCTCTGGCCTTGGGAGCACAGCCTGCCTGTCAACATGCCCAGGAAGAAGCATCGTGTCATCAAGCGCCAAGAATCAGAGAGCCTGGAGTCTAAACCCAGCTCAGCCACCTGGTTGGTGTGTGGCCTCAGGCAAATAAATGACTGCTTCCTCTCTTTCCATTTTTCCCCTGTGTAATATGGGGGGAATGATGCTTACCTCATAAAAGCTGTATGTAACTACGATCCTTTTATCTCTGTAAAAACGCTCCTAGTGACACTTGGCTTTCAGAATCCCTAGGAGGGGAGGGACACAGACAATTGTGGTGGGAAGGAAGAGAGGCACCTCACACATGCTTCCCCTTCCCAGGCAGAGGGGAGACTCCTTTCCCTCCATAGAAGCCTAGTTCCTACTTATGAGAAGCCTCTGGCCCCTCACAAATCCCGTAGGCTTTTCCTAGCAAAGAGGCACTTCCCAGTCTGGCCTGTGAGGCCCAGGGGACTGCCTTGCTGGCCTTTTTTTTGTGTGTGTGGATTTTTTTTTTTTTTATGGAGTTCGATTTGCCAACATATAGTATAACACCCAGTGCTTATCCTGTCAAGTGCCCACCTCAGTGCCCATCACCCAGTCACCCCATTCCCCCCTCCCCCACCCCCCACCCCTCCCACTACCCCTTGTTCGTTCCCCAGAGTTAGGAGTCTCTTATGTTCTGTCACCCTCTCTGATTTTTCCCACTCACTTTCTCTCCTTTCCCCTATGATCCCTTTAATTATTTTTTATATTCCCCATATGGGTGAAACCATGTGATGATTGTCCTTCTCCGATTGACTTACTTCATTTAGCATAATACCCTCCAGTTCCATCCATGTCGAAGCAAATGGTGAGTATTCGTCCTTTCTAATGGCTGAGTAATATTCCATTGTATACATATATCACATCTTCTTTATCCATTCATCTGTCGGTGGACACCGAGGCTCCTTCCACAGTTTGGCTACTGTGGACATTGCTGCTATAAACATTGAGGTGTACGTGTCTCGGCTTTTCACTGCATCTGTATCTCTGGGGTAAATCCCCAGTGGTGCAATTGCTGGGTCATAGGGTAGCTCTATTTTTAACTCTTTGAGGAGCCTCCACACAGTTTTCCAGAGTGGCTGCACCAGTTCACATTCCCCCCAACGGTGCAAGAGGGTTCCCCTTTCTCCACATCCTCTCCAACATTTGTTGTTTCCTGTCTTGTTAATTTTCACCATTCTCACTGGTGTGAGGTGGTATCTCATTGTGGTTTTGATTTGCATTTCCCTGATGGCAAGTGATGCAGAGCATTTTCTCATGTGCTTGTTGGCCATGTGTATGTCTTCTTTGGTGAAATTCCTGTTCATGTCTTTTGCCCACTTCATGATTGTATTGTTTGTTTCTTTGCTGTTGAGTTTAGTAAGTTCTTGCTGGCCTTTACAGAGAAGTTTGGCCACCAGCGTCTGAATCGAGCCCATTAGTATCTGTTTGCACCACTGATGCAAAATCCCACCCTGAAGCCCTGAAAACACTGAACTGTGAAACCTAGCTCGGTTAGAACCGACTCTGCCTGGAACCAACTGGTCAGTGGCCAAGCCTCATTCATTTTATTTCCAGTCTTTTACCACTCTCTCTCCCTCTAACGAGCTACCCTGGCAACAGGCCACGCATTTAGCTAGCAATTATACTTAACCACAGACTGTGACTCTGGATCGGGTGCATTTAGCTTAATAAATGTGCCGCTGCTATGGTTTTCACATTTCTCAAAGCTGGAAACCACTTTGACAGGCACAAGGCTCTCTGGACAGCCTGGGTCTCTCATTGTTGCTGACCTCCTCCCAGGAGCAAAGGAGCTGCTGCCCAGAGGGAGGCCCCGAAAGGGTGTAGCTCTTGTTTTCCACCTAAAAATATTTAGCAACAAGTCCATTCCTATCAGAAACATAGATTCTGACAGGGACGGGTCAAACTCTTTAGAGTTTGAAGGACCCCCAGGACTACTGCTGTGTGCGGTCTAGAAAGAACTGCTACAGTGGTTTGTGGTGTGTGTGTGTGTGTGTGTGTGTGTGTGTGTGTGTGTTTGTGAACATGTGGGCATACAGGTGTACAGGCCTGTGTGTCCATGATCAAAGAGCTCTCCTGAAAAACAAAAACAAAAACAGAAAAGGTCTTGCTACTTAAACCTTTACAAAACAGCTGGAAGAGGGGAACCTGGGTGGCTCCGTGGTTGAGTGTCTGCCTTTGGCTCAGGTCGTGATCCCAGGGTCCTGGGATCGAGTGCCACATCGGGCTCCCCACAGGGAGCCTACTTGTCGCTCTGCCTATGTCTCTGCCTCTCTCTGTGTCTCTCATGAATAAATAATAAAAAAAAAAACAGCTGGAGAGGCACCCTTAAGGACTCCAAGCTGAGGCTCCTTTCAGTTGTCACCAAGATATGTCTTGATAATTCCAAGGATTCTGCGGTTTCAATGTCAGTTGAGAACAGACACCCCCCACCCATATGTTCAAGCCAAAAACCTAGCAGTCATCCTTGCCTTATCCTCCTTACTCTTGTTATCCAAACCATCAGAAAATCCTGTCTGCTTCACTCCAAACTATATCCCCAATCCCTGCATTTCTCCCTTCTTTCATGGCCATCAGTGGGGTTCAAGTCACTATCAATTTTTTTCTTTTTTAAGTCACCATCACTTCTAACCCAGACCAAGCCCCAAGCCTGATCATTGGTCTCCCTGCTTCTGCCCTTGCTGCCCCACAGGCCATTCTCTACACAGCAGTGAGGGGGATTCTTTTGAAAATGTAAGTCAGATGATATGCCCCTTTTCCTGCTGTAGCAGTTATGGAAGCATGTTCAAAAGGGAACTCCCACCAGCCCAGATTGCTGAGGGACTGATGAACAGAGCCGTCTCCCCTACATCCACCTTGGAAAGTTCCTGTGAGTGAGAATTCAAGACTGTTACTGCAGCATAACTTAGCCTATCCTGACTGATACACTGAATTCCTGCGGATTTCTCAGGCGGGCATTATGGCCTCAGGTGATTCCCAGAGAAATCTGGGGCCCCAAATGATTTCCTTAACCACTGTGCTAGAAGGAGAAGGGAGCTGGCTGAGTGAGGCATAGTGCTCAGAGGGTACCATGAACAGACCTGCTTCTGTATGCCTCGGGCAGGGGCACCACATTGATTAAATAAATCAAGCAGGCAGACTGCTCAGCAGTCAAGCAATCTGTACCTTGACCAGGACTGGACAGGACTTCAGTCCCAACAGGGAAGGGGGCGGCTGGAGTACAAAAGCAGGGTGACTGTGTAGAATTTGGGAATACGAATCAATAGGGTGGGGGAGGCAGGGTAGGGGGAAGGAGAGGAAGGGAAGAGGAAACAACTTAGAGGTAACATATGGGTCTGCAAGGGTGGCTCTTAGAGACACCTAATCTCATATCAAATTGGCAGCAAGGAGAACGAGGGACCAATACAGGACCCCAGCTGCTGTCACAGGCTCTCCAGCTCCTGGGTCTGCAGAGGCTGATGGGATATTCCCTGCTTCAGGCAGGGTTGGCTCAGTGGCTGGTATGGTGAACCAAGCTGGCCATAGGGAACCTGCCTGGGCGTAGCTGGGGGAAGCAGAGGTGGGAAAAATGAGGGGGGCTTGCACAATCAGAACAGCTGACAGTGATCTAGAGCTTTTCACATGCCAGGCACTGCGGCAAGAACATCACACACACTCTCTCTCCATAATCCTTACACAAACCCCATAAAGTGAGTACTATTTTATCTCCACTTAGAGACATTCAGTAACTTGCCTAAGATCACACAGCTAGTAAATGTCAGAGCCCTGATTTAAAACTAGGATGTATCCTCCCTAACCTATGTCTTTAACCACTTTATTTTCTCTTCCTCCTACTCCTTGAATTTATGTATTTGTTTTCCTTTCTCCTGGTTTCTCATTCTATCCCATTTCCTGCCACCTGCTCAATTCCTTCTCACACTCCTCTACTTGACACACAAAAAATTTGAGTACGCCTTGACTTGTTAATCGCTGTTAATTTTTCTGTCATCCACCTCGTGGCTCAATATCTCAGCATTTCAGCTTTCCATACATTGACCACCAGCAGGTGATCCTTGTTTATAACCACAGGAGACACCTCTGAGACAAGTATATGACAGCAGGGAAGCAGGAAGACTTTAGGATTGGGTGACCTCACTGGGAAAGGAGACCATGTAGACAGCAAATCTGGGTCAAGGAATCAGGCACTTGGGAGCTCTAAACACTCCTGGAGTGAGCTTGGTGGAAATGAATGTTTGGAGAAAGGAGGCTAAACCTTCCCTGAGAGCATAGGCTTTGAGGTTTGGGAAACACTTGGTATGGGGGGGGGGGGGAGAAGTCCTAGCACTGACTCCCTCTGATTATTTGAAACTACTCGGGATGATGGACCTTTCCAGAGAGTCAGCTCTAATGTCACAGAAAAGAAAGCATGCGGTTGTTCTTAGAACAACGGGGTTCTGATCTGGCCTTGCCATTTACTGACTGCCCAGCCTTGGACAAGCCACGATTACCTCTGGGGTACTCAGTTTACTCATCTGCCAGATGAAGATAAGAGTTTTATACCTTCTTCATAGAAATGATTTGTCAAGGATCAAATAACTCAACGACGTCTGTGAGGCACCTCAAACTCAATGACACTAACCCCTTCCCCAAAGCTGCCCTCATTCCAGTGTTCTTTATCTTGGTGAAGACCACCCCTTCTGACACTGTCACTGAAGTCACAAACCCTGCCGCCTCCCTGACTGAGGGCTGTCTCCAAACCCTCAATTCCTTTGGTATCTGTGAATCTGTCCACTTTCTCTCCAGGGTCACCACCACCACTCTCATCAAAACCATGATTTCTCTCTCAGACTATCATAATATCCTCCTAACTGGCTCTGCTCTTGCCCATCCCCCTCCAGTCCACTCTCTGCACAGCAGTCAGAGGGAACATTTTGAAATCAAAATCAGATCATGTTACTTCTCTGCTTCGATAGCTTCCTGTTGTTCTTAGGATAAAATCTCAGGACTTCGTCCACAGCCCACAAGACCCCATGGGACTGGTTATTCTTACATGGCTCTCTTATTTCCTTGTGCTTCACCATACTTGCCTCCTTGCAGTTCACTGAACGCACCATGTTCCCTCCTGCCATAAAGCCTTTGCACATCGTGTTCTCCTTGCCTGCAATACTTTCCCCAAGCCCCCTCCAGCTCTAGGCGCCTTCCTAATTGTTGGTTTCTCCAGGAGAGATTTCTTTGACCTCCTGAGACTAAGGTCAACTCTTCCTGTTCTTCATTTTAAATTTGTTTGGGTGATTATTTGATTAATGCCCGCCTCTCCCACTAGATTCTTAGCTCTCTCAAAGCAAGGGTCATGGCTATTTTTGCTCATCATGGTGCCCCCAAGCACCTGACACAGTGCCTGGAACATGGTACGTGTTTAATCAGTATTTGTTGAATGAATAAATGAATGTGGATATCCTTGATACATAGTAAAAAGCTGGGCAAAAATAAGCCAGTGTTGCAGAAATGGACAAACTGATCTTAAAATTCATATGGAAATGCAAGGGACCCAGAATAGTCAAAACAATCTTGGAAAAGAAAAACAAAGTTGGAGGAATAACACTTCTCAATTTCAACACTTACTACAAAGGTATAGTAATCAAACAAGGGTGGTACTGGCATAAGAACACACACATAGATCAGTGAAATAGAATTGAGAGTCCAGAAACAAACCCACACACCTGTGGTCAATGGATATTTGACGACAGTATTAATACCATTCAATGGGGGAAAGAACAATCTCTTCAACAAAAGATGCTGAGACAACATGAGATATCCACATGCAAAGGAATGAAATTAGATCATTACCTCACACCATATACGAAAACCAACTCAAAATGGATCAAAGACCTAAATGTAAGAGCTAGACTACAAAACTCTTAGAAGGTAACGTAAATATAAATCAGTATCTTTGGATTAGAAACAATGGTTTCCCATATGACACCAAAAGGACGAGCAACCAAAAAAAAAAAAAAAGATAAACTGGAAATCATCAAAATTAAAAACTTTTGTACACCAAGGGACGTTATCAAGAGGATGATGCAAGGGCAACCCAGAGAATGGGAGAAAATATTTACAAATCACATGTCTGACAAGGAGGGATTCATATCAAGAATACCTAAATAATGATAATTCCACAGCAAAATAACCAACAATCCAACTCAAAAATGGGCAAAAGACTTGAATAGACGTTTCTTCAAAAACATATACAACGGCTACTAAGCACATGAAAAAATGCTCAGCATCGTTAGTCATTTGGGAAATGCAAGTCAAAACTATAATTAGATATCACTTTACACTCACTAGGATGGCTATAAAAAAAACAAAAGAAGAAGAAGAAGGAAAATGCCAAGGATATAGAGAAACTGGATGTAGGGAAATAGTGAGAATTTAGAGAATTGGTAGCCTCATATATTGCTGGTGGGAATGTAAAATGGTGCATCCTCTGTGAAAAGAGAGGCTGGCAGTTCTTCGGAAGGCTAAACATAGTTACCATATGACCCAGAAATTCCATTCCTAGGTTTATACCCAAGAGAAATGAAAGCACATGTTGATGCAAAATTTTGAGCATGAGTGTTCATAGCAGCGTTATTCATAATGGCCAAAAGATAGAAACAACCCAAATGTCCTTCCTGTATGAGTGGATAAGCCAACCGTGGTGTAACCATACAATGGAATGGAGCACTAAGATATGCTAAAATATGGATGAGCCTTGAAAATCTCATGCTAAGTGAAAGAAGCAAGACACCAAAGGCCACATATCGTAAGATTCCATTTACACGACATGTCCAGCATAGTCACATTTACAGAATCAAAAAGTAGATTGGGGATTACCAGAGGCTGGGGGTGGGGATGAGGAATTGGGAGGTAACGGCTAAGGGGGAATGAAAATTTCCTAAAATCAATCATGCTGGTGGTAGCCCAGCTCATTGTATGCTTCAAATCAGGGAATTGGGGCACCTGGGTGGCTCAGTTGGTTAAGTGACTGCCTTCAGCTCAGGTCATGATCCCAGGGTGCTGCGATCGAGCTTGGCATCATCAGGCTCCCTGCTCAGCAGGGAGTCTGCTTCTCCCTCTGCTCCTCACCTAGCCCCTCCCCGCCACTCATGCTTTCTCTCTCTTGCACTTGAGCTCTCGGTCTCTCTGAAATAAATAAATAAATAAATAAATAAATAAATAAATAAATAAACAAACAAACACATACATACATACATACAAAAATAAAATCTTTAAAAAATAAATCAGGCAGTTGAATGGTGTGTGAATTATATCTCAAGAAAGCTGTCGTTTTAAAACAGCTGTGAACATGGAAAGTGAATTCTAAACATCAAGAATGAGCTGCTCATACCAAGATTTGGGGGATGAGTGTTCCAACCAGAAGGATCCTGAAGCATGAATCAACTTGGATTAGGAAGAGAAATAAGGCCAGTGCAGTGGGCCTGAGTGAAAGTGGTGAGAGCCAACGTCTGAGAGCTTGGCAGAAGAGGCAGCCTGGCAGATCATGATAAGGAATGTGGAATCTACCCCGAGCGTAACGAAGAGCCACGAGAGGCTTTAGAGGAGGAGAGTGACATATTACACTGGCCCAAGCAAGTTACATGGCCACACCTAACAGCAAGGGAGTGAGGAGGTACAGTTCTGTCATGTACCTGGAAGGAGAGCCAGAACTATTTGGATAGAAGTACTAATGACAGCCACCCGCTCATGTGTCCACAGGCACACATGATCTTGAATGCAGTTTCAGTTCCTAGAGCAGAATTAAGATCCCACACTGGGTTGGTTCTCCAGCATCTGCTTTGCCTTAGGGCAGGGATTCTTCACCTGGGGCCCACAGACCCCCAAGAGTTAGTTACATGCAGACAGCTCAGGAGGCCTATGGAAAAAAATTACCTCTTTATTTCTATTAACTTTTTCTTTTTTTAAAGATTGTATTTATTTATTTGACAGAGAGAGTACAAGTAGGGGGAGCGGCAGGCAGAGGGAGAGGGAAAAGCAGACTCTTCACTGAACAGGGAGCCCAACATGGGGCTCGATCTCAGGACCCTGGGACCATGACTTGAGCCAAAGGCAGAGGCTTAACCAACTCAGTCACCCAGGTGCCCCTATTTCCATTAACTTCTAATTGAAATGATGAGTGTAGGTGACAAGCTGCAAAAGTGCTAGCAGTACTTGTGACTTTATCAATAACAGAAATCACAGAGATTTACAGGGTGCCTGGGTGGCTCAGTCGGTTAAGTGTCTGCCTTCGGTTCAGGTCATGATCCCAGGGTCCTGGGATGGAGCCCCACATCAGGCTCCCCATTCAGCAGGGCATCTGCTTCTCCCTCTCCCCCTGCCCTTCCCTTTGCTTGTGCTCACGCTCGCTCACTCTCTCTTTCTCAGTCACTCTCTCTCAAACAAATAAAAATTTTTAAAGATTTTATTTATTTGTTCATGAGGGAGAGAGAGAGAGAGAGAGAGAGAGAGAGACAGAGACACAGGCAGAGAGAGAAGCAGACTTCCTGCAAGGAGCCTAATGTGGGACTCGATCCCGAATCCCAGGATCACGCCCTGAGCCAAAGGCAGACGCTCAACCGCTGAGCCACCCAGGCATCCCAATAAATAAAATCTTAAAAAGAAAAAGAAAGAAATCACAGAGATTTACATATCATATGACAATTGTTGCAGGGAATCTCAGCATTTCACTTACACTCTTTGAAAATTATGGTAATCATTAGCATTGCTGTTAGATCTTGTAATTTAAAAGGTGTTAGCAAAGAAACATGTATATTACCATATCACTGTTTAAACAATATTTTGGTAACTGTATTTCTGTACAATTGTTTTCCTTTGTAAGTCTACCTTATCTGAAGCATTTAAAAATAATATTCTGGAAAAGGCCAGGAACTCCAATGTCCCAAGGGGGTCACTTTCACTTTAGGTCCCTGCCCTATCTTCTTTCAACTCGCCCTGTGTTGCCTCCGTGGCGTGTCTGCCAAGCCTCATGTTCAACTCTTAATCTCTGACAGTATGGGGAGTTAAATAAGGCAGAAAACTTGGAAGCATGTTCTGAAGACTACTGGGTGCTATAGTACACTTGGGTGCTACAGAATGACACTGCCAGTAAATGGCCCAGGCTCTCTTCTGCATCACTGCATGGCAGAAATACTGGCTTGACAAAGCCTGCCCAGTTTAATCTGCCTTGCTGGGCCTAATCCTTTCACCTCTCTGGGCCTCAGTTTCCCCACTTGTGCTATGAAGGGTTTGGACTAGATGGTGTTCTTATGACAGCCTGAGTTTATCTTCTGCAGCATCTTCCTCCATAACATCCCTAGAAAGACACTCAGTAGCACTAGGCACCTCCTGCCCTTGGCACCAGATTTGAGAGGCCTCCCAACAATTTCCTGCAACGTGGTAGAGGGGGAAAGGTGCTTTCCCCAAATCTCCAAATGCCACCCACAGCTTTACTTCCTTGCTTTTGCCCATATAGCTCCCTCTGTCCAGAAGAGCCTCCCCGTGTCTGTCAAGGACACCACCCTAAGCCGGGCATCAGGACAAAGCTGTCATGGGTTACTCTCTGAACTCCCGTGGCACCAGGCATGGTGCACCTTTTATTGTGATCTTCCTATACATATGTGTGCTGTCCCTAACTAAGGGGCGAACTCTTTTAGGCAGGACCCAGCTTTCATTCTTTTCAGCATCCCCCAGGGCCCAGCCCAGTTCCTTTATCAGTGGGCATCAAGGCGGAGATAGATAGTGGCTGGTGTCATTAGAACGGTCCTGTGGTTGAGTGGGCGCTAAGGAATCAATCCCCCTGGAGTCAAATCCTGGCTCTGAGACTTACTAATAGGCTATTTCTTCCAAGTGACAACACCTCTGAACCTTGATGTCTTCATCTATGAAATTGGGAAATAGTGCCCACTTCGTGTAAAGGTTCAGGAGCAAATACAAGTAGAGTGCCGGACACTTAAAACCATGAGTCATAATTTTCGTGTAAAAACATTTACTGTGGGGGCGCCTGTGTGGTTCAGTAGGATAAGCGTCTGCCTTGGGCTCAGGTCATGATCCTGAGGTCCTGAGATGGAGCCCCACGTCAGGCTCCCTGCTCAGCGGGGAGCCTGCTTCTTCCTCTCCCTCTGCCTCTCCTTCTGGCTCATGCTCTCTCTCGCTTGCTTGCTCTCAAATGAATAAATAAAATATTTTTAAAAAATTACTGTGCGCCAAGCTTGGAATCTTTATGACATACCTCTGAAGTAGGTGTTATTATGGAGCTCCCTAACTTACAGATAGGGAAACTGATGCCAAGAGATGTCAGGCTATTTGTCCAGGGTCATAAAGGAAAGCAAATGACAAAGTGAGGATTCAAACCCAGGGTGAGTGGCCCCAGGGTCCATGCACTTAACCACTCCGCTAACCATGCTGCCTCTCAACAGCTAGCATTATCGTCTTTCTTCTGCCAGTGCAGAGCGATCATAGGTGCAGAGAGAACTGGTCAAATGGCAGGCTGCCTTCCTCTAGCTCGCTTTCTGCTGCTCCCAGGTGCTTGTGATCTGCAAGGCACACATTTTTGTTTCCTCTTCCCCTCTGGTTGACTTTCACAGTCTGACCCTGCTGGGTTCCTGCCCCCCCCACCCCGGCCCAGTCCTGCCCTTGTATGCCCATCTGTGTTGCCCACCCCGTGGTCAGCAAGACGGTGAGAGAGACGAAGGAAGAAGAGTCCATATGCTCCTTGTAGACAGACTGTTTAACGCGGAAAAAAAGACCTGCCCACATATTTTTGGGTTTTCATGAATTTCCACCTCTTGGCGGTAATATACGGTGTGGTCAAGACAATCAATAATTTAACCTGGGTCCCAAGAGTGAGTCCTCTGTGCCATTAGCATTCTCAGCCCAACCTCCCTAGTAGAATTATAGACTATTTGAGCTGCAATAAGCCTCAGGGACACAGAGGAAAGAATCAGGACTCAGGAGAGGGAAGGGACTCGTCAAGGTTACACATAGTAAGTGTTAAATAAATATTTATAGAAAGAATGAAAACCTAATGAACCATATGCTTGAGAGGTGAGAAGACTATCTGAGATCATGGGACCAAGTTGTTTTTAGTCCCAAGTGCTTTATGCAAACCCCACACGCTAAACTCAGTAGCACTTTTTGAAGGGACGACATTTAAAAACACAAATGTCCAGGGACACCTGGGTGGTTCAGTTGGTTAAGCGTCTGCCTTTGGCTCCGGTCATGATCCCGGAGTCCTGGGATCAAGTCCCTTATTGGGCTCCTTTCTCAGGAGAGAGCCTGCTTCTCTCTCTCCCTCTGCCTACTGTGCACTTGTTTCTCTCTCTCTCTCTCTCTCTCTCCCTCTATATCTATCTCTCTATATAGATCTCTCCCCCCCCCCCTCTCTGTCAAGTAAATAATAAAATAAAATCTAAAAAAATAAAAAAAAAAGGTCTGGACACAACAGCAGCAATTCTAATTTAATTCGTCTCAGAGGTGAAGCCCAGACACTGGTATATATATTTTTAAGTTCCCAAGGTGATCCTAATGGGCAGCCAAGATTAAGAACCACTGTTCTCCACTGATGCTTCTCAAGCTTGACTGCACACTAAAACCCTCTAGAGCAGGTTTCTCTCTCACACACAAACACATACACTGATGGCTGGGCTTGACTCCCAGAGATTCTGATTAATTGACTTGAAGTGGGGCCCAGGCATCAGGTCTTTCCAAAGTGTGACAGATGATTCTATGACACAGCCAAAGTTCAAAACCAATATCCATTACCTGACCGAGAGTAACTGAAAAGAAATAAATCATAGATTCTCTACCTTGTAAGCTCCATGAGGACAAAGAGTTTTGTCTGTTTTGTTTACTGCTGCATCCCTAGCACCTAAAACAATGTGTGGTACATAGTAGGTGCTCAGAAAATACTTATCGAACGAACAAATGGTTTCATAGACTTCATAACCTCCCCACTCACCACCATGGACAAGTCAGTTATAATCTCTCTGGATCTATTTTGTTCATATCTCAAATAGGAGTAATAACTCACAGGGCCATCATGAGGACCATACGCAATAACATACGTTAAAGTGCTTAAGAAATTAGGAAATGCAAAAATGCTAGTTAATTTCACAGGGAAAATTTCAATGTCCTGCTTTCTCTCCCTGGCTCCCCCAAGAAATCTCAATTCTCTTTTTTGTCCCACCAGATACAGTCCTGCTGAATCTCCTGGGTCCCAGTGGAGAACCTTCCATCTGATCCTATCCTGATCTCGGCTCCTCCCTGATGGTGGTAGAAACACATTCCTCCTGCTCCTCCCTTTCAGCACAACCTACTCCCCATTCGTTTGTTGTCACTAGGAATACGCACAGAGGTTCAAGTTCTAGATCTGCAACTTAACTCCACCCCTCTTAGCCAAATTGGCTTCACTTCTCTGAGCCTGTTTCCTCACTGAGAAAATGGGGATATACCGGTAACCATATCACAGAATTATTGCGAGTAGTAAGTGAGTTAATGATTCACATAGGGCCTGGCACACAGTGAGCTTTTACTTATTTTTTTTTATTTTATTTTATTTTATTTTATTTTATTTTTTTTAAGACAGAGCTCAGGCTCTGCCCTTTTTTTTTTTTTTTAAGATTTTATTTATTCACTCATTAGAGACACACAGAGAGAAAGAGAGGCAGAGACACAGGCAGAGGGAGAAGCAGGCTCCACGCAGGATGCCTGATGCGGGACTCAATCTCGGGACTCCAGGATCATGCCCTGGGCCGAAGGCAGGTGCTAAACCGCTGAGCCACCCAGGGATCCCACATAGTGAGCTTTTAAAAGAATATTAAAAGCCATGTTTTTGGGGGACGCCTGGGTGGTTCAGTGGTTGAGTGTCTGCCTTCGGCTCAGGTCATGATCCCGGGTCCCAGGATCGAGTTCTGCTTCAGGTTCACGGCAGGGAGCCTGCTTCTCCTTCTGCCCATGCCTCTGCCTCTCTCTCTGGGTCTCTCAGGAATAAATAAATAATGAAATCTTTAAAAAAAAAAGGCACGGCTCTTTGTCCAAACGCACCTTAATTTATAAAAAGGGAGGGGGGGTCATCTCAGTGCTAAAGTAAGTAAAGTAAGGTAATCTATTTGTGACATGTGTCACATTTTCTGGTGTCTGGAGTTGATATGGCTGGTCAAATGGAAGTACAAAAACATAGCAAATACGTATTGAGCACTTACTGCATATCCAGGCACTGAGGGAACACAAACATGGATAGGATACAGCCCCCACCCTTGAGGAGTCTGGTGAGGGACCCGAGCTCTTAACAGAAAGATCACAGCCTAGGCACCACTGTCAACTGGGCAGAAGTAGCTCCTGACTGCAAGCAAAAAATATTTGAGAGGCTATAAACCATCTCTCGTGTGTTTCGAGCTTCAGAGTGTTGGTAATGTCAGAAATTACAAAACAGCTAAGGGCATTAACCAGGATCACAGAGTTATTAGATATCGTGGAAATGTTCAAAACAATACAAACACCTGTCTCCTACAAGGCCACTTAGTCATTCAACAGACATTTGCAGTGTGCCTACTTCCAAACTAGATGCTAGGGAAAGAGGGAGGAGTCAGCTGCTCTCCCTGTTCTCAAGGATGCTAATTCATAACATTTTGGAGAAGGGGGAATTTTTAGTTCTAGAAAGCCTTTCACATACAGGATTTAATTTGATCCTCCCAATGAACAGAAAACAGAGACTCAAGGGGTGCCTGAGTAGCTCAGTCATTCAAAAAGCCTCTGCCTTAAGCTCATGTCATGATTCCGGGGTCCAGGGATCAAGCCCAGCATCTGGCTCCCTGCTCAGTGGAGAGTCTGCTTTTCCCTCTCCCTCTGTCCCTCCCCCCACCCCCATCTGGTTCTCTCTCTCAAATAAATAAATAAAATCTTTTTTAAAGAGAAAAAAGACAAAGAGAAAACAGAGGCTCAAATACTGGAATTGGGCTTATGTCTAGAGCGAAATAAGTGAAGTAAGACAGGCTCATGACCAGTGCTTCGCTCTCCCTCTCAAGGCCTGTCGCTAAGCCCACAACAACCTAATGTAATTTCGATTTCCCTGGTGGTGGTGGAAACCTTTCAAACTCATCTAAACTTATCAAGATCCACAGGCCACCATAGGCCACTTGTTTCCAAATCCCCACAGTCTTTTTAAGACAGGCTTTAACTCTTCCAGGGAGAATGCCAAATTTTAACTTCCAGGTCATCTTAAGCCTAGGAATGGCCAAGCTTGCAAGTTCCAAAGAAGAGGGTCCTGTTACTTTCAAGAGACAGTGAAGGAAAGGAAATAAAAATGAATTCAGGAGCACCTGGGTGGCTCAGTGGTTGAGCGTCTGCCTTTGGCTTGGGTCGTGATCCCGGGGTCCTACAGTCAGGCTCCCAGCTTCTCTCCATCAGGGAGCCTGCTTCTCTCTCTATGTCTCTGCCTCTGTGTGTGTGTGTGTGTGTGTGTGTGTGTGTGTGTCATGAATAAATGAATAAATTTAAAAAATGAATTCAAGAAGGGTTAATACATATTTGGCAGTCTCTGCCTCAACTATCTCCTCCCAAGCTGGGCCACTTGGAGGAACCAAGAGTTGCAAAAGTGAACAAAGCACAGCAGAAACATAGCAGAGGGAGTTAGAGACGGCTGTTAAGAGGAAGGACTGTCCTAGTGGGAGTCTTGAGAGATGAATAGGAGTTTTCTGGAAGATAAGAGAGAAAAAGGCTATGGAAGCCTCCATGGCCCCTATACTCTGTGCTTTTCACACAGGACCCAGCAGTCTGCAGTGGGGTTGTCTCCTTCCACACTGTCTTCCTAACAAAATGTTAAGACTCAAGAAAAAAAGGTAAGTCTCATCAATTCAGTATTAACACCTGGCACTGGGCCTGGCACAGTCTTAGTCCAATGAGCTGGGGAGGAATTAGCCCTTGAAGCAAGCTCTAAATCACCAGATTAGAGATAAACTGCTTTTCTTTATTAAAGAACATGAAAAGTAAAGGGGAAAATATTTCAGCTATGCCCAAACTCACCATTTAAAAGCACATTTAAATGAAATACAACAGTTTTTAAACAGACAACTGAAGTATGACGTGATGTCCACATTTTCCCATCTAGAACCCAGAAGCAATGAGCCCTCCCAACAAACAATTATCCCTTGTTGCTCATCACAGAGAGTAGACATTTTGCCTCGAGCCGCAGACAGGAGCAGCACAGCCCCCTCCAAGAGCAGACAGCAGCCTGTGCATCTGGAGGGTAGACGTTTTGTCACCACAGAGAAGCTCTGCCAGGAGGGATGCAGCATGGGTGGAGCTGGCAGCAGATGGGGTGTGTTAGAGAAGATGGGGGTTAGGAGGGGGATTCTATAAATTCCCCAAGAACAAGGTCTAGCTCTTACATGTATCTGTACGCCTGGTGCCCAGAAACCCAGCCCTGGGCGCTAGAGGACTGCCTGTACTGTTGTGCAAGTTGTATGGGCTACGAGGGCACTGCCAAAGGGGTCTCAAGTTAGGGACCAAACCCGGCCAAGCCCAATGCCCTGAGTGCATGTGGAGGAAGGGCACCTTTATGTAATTACTATGCCCAGGGAGGGTGACTTAAAAACCATTCCACCCAGAGGATGTTCTAGTTTTCAACAGTTATAACCAGAACAAATGACTTTCTCTAAGCGCTGTGCTCAGAGAATATGCCTTTGTGGAGGAAGTTCCTTTAGGTTCCACCAAAGCCGGTGGATTTTTCTCAATGGTCTATCTAGGGAGCCCCCCCCCTTTTTTGTCATCCCTTGACGTGCAGAGGACACCGATTTGCCATACATGCCACCAGCTCCCACTGGCATCTAAACAGGAGCTCAGTATATGTTTGCTGGGGTGGAAAGAGTCCTCACCTTCACTGTGTCTTCCCCCTCCCTCACCACCTCCTCCCCCACGTGCATCAGATAGTTTGGAAAAAACAGGCACCAAATGTAAAACCTCTGTGTGAGTCAATAACGTTTGTTTCCTGAATCTACCATTTTCATTAACTTGGAATTATGGGAGAAAAGATTTCACTGTGCTATTTCACAACAGGGAGTAAAGTTATGTAACTCGTTATTCCAAGAGGTAATACAGGCTAGAAATTAGAATACAGTGACGCTTAGCTATCCAAAATCCTCAAGATAGGAGTCTCTCTCAATAGCAAAGCTTCCTGGGAGATAGAGCTTCCTCACTTTTTAGTACTGAATTGTTTCTTCAATTTGCACCATTTTGAGTGGAACTCTTCCTGAAAACACACTTCTCAGCCTTCTTACACGGATTCCTCTGAAGAGGCTGTTGCCTCTTCTTTCTTTCTTTCTTTCTTTCTTTTTTTTTTTTTTAAGATTTTTTGTATTTATTTGAGAGAGAGAGAGAGAGAGAGCGTGCGCACAAGTGGAAAGGGCAGGGGGAGAGAGAGAATCTCAAGCAGACTCCACATTAAGCATGGAGTCTGATGAGGGGCTCGATTCAAGGACCCTCAGATCATGACCTGAGCTGAAACCAGAGTCGGACACTTAATGGACTGCATCACCCAGGCACCCCACTGCTGCCTTGTTTGTCATCCTCTGCCTCAGTTACTGCTTGGGAGGTAAACTAGAGGGGTTGCCTTTAGCATCCTCCCCCTCTGATCACGGCAGGGAGGGTGATACTAAAAGTGCCCCCGTGATTCGCCCCTCGCCCTTATCCCTCTTTTCCCAGACATTTCCCAGGGGCTGCCATTTCCCAGCCTAAGTGGTCGCCCCAGAACCCCAAAATAGCCACAGGGGAGTTTCTGCACTGGGAGTCACTGCAGCCACCAACCCTGGAGATGCCTTTGGACCAGTCCTCTTCTTTCCTCTGGGCAGTTGTTAGCCTAGATGCACTTTCTAGAACTCTGTTTCCACTTGGGATCATGAAGGGGAAAAACATGAAGATAAATACTTTTTCTTGTAAATTGCATTTGTTGAAGTAGATATGGGTTTAAAAAATGCTAAGCGCATCTGTACAGTTGTTCTCACCATTGTGCCCTATTATTAATCAATAATCTACCTGCATGAGATCGTGTGCCACATTAGGGAATGTGGAAGAGCATGGAGTCAGATCTAGGCCTTGATTCAGAGGCAACCATTTCAACTCCTATTTGTGATTTCTGGCGTAGCCTAATTTGGAATACTAAATATAAAAAGTGGAAGCTTCTTTCCTCTTCCCTGCACTCCAACAACCCTGTGTATAGGAGACTCTTTATATTTTCTTGCAAAGAGAAGTAAGTTCAGGTTGACCTGACGTAGGGATCCAACCCAGTAACATCATGTGTGATATTAAGTGGCTACAACATAAAACAACAAAAGTACCATTTTCATCTAAAATGTTAGTGGGTTTTGATGACATGTTGATAACCCAAAAAATGTACAATAAAGCATGATTTACTTTACCCTAATATATATTCTTCTATTAATAAAATAAAATGGCTTCATTTTTCTAATTTCTTTTGTTCTCTTATAAAGGTAAAAAATATATAAGGCATTTTTACTGCTTACCACTAATTCATCCGTGAGACCAGTTTCTGGCACTTAACCTAAACCTGCGTTATAGTTCATGCTCATTATCCATCAATATATTGTAATTTTCAAGGACTATGTGGTCAAACAAATTTGCTCTCCCGGTCTCTTCCACTTTTAGCCATCTATATCATAACAGTGTTTCTCAACCCTGGCTGCTGCACGTTAGAACCACCTAGGGATTTTTTTTAAGACTTTATGTATTTATTTGAGAGAGGCAGAGACAGAGACAGAGCAGGAGCTGGGGAGAGCGGCAGATGGAGAGGGAGAAGCAGAGTCCCCACCAAGTAGGGAGTGGGATACAGGGCTTGATCCCAGGACCCCAGGATCTTGACCTGAGCCAAAGGCAGATGCTCAACTGACTGAGCCACTCAGGCACCCCACACCTTGGGACCTTTTAAATGTCCTAGTTCCTGGGCCTCATCACCCAGAAATTTTGGCTTTATTGGTATGGGTTGGAGCCACGCATTAGTACTTTGTTTAAGCTCCCCAAGTCATTTGGATTTGCTGCCAGGGTCTATATTTTTGTCTGTAATTAAAAAATGAGAAAAATGCAATCAGCCAAGCAGTATGAAGGATTCTACCCAGGGAGGTGACTGAAGTTCCTGGTGGTTTGGGCATGTTGTAGACACTGCCGAGGTGTATCCATGAACTTGAGGCTGCCTGGTCATGAAGTCAGGGCTTGCTCACTCCATATCCATGCTGGTAAGAGTTAGGCCTGTGGGACCTTCAAGCAAACTGCCATATACATCACTGAAACAACCTTGGGACCCATAAGTTTCTTGTAAGAAGGTGTTTCCTCACCCATAAAGCAAGCTGGTTCTGTCAAACCGACGAGTGAACCCAGGGGCCATGCAGACATCCCAAGGGAAGAGGTGAACAGAGCTGGCAGGACACTTGGATAAAAGCTCTGCCCAAGGCAAGGGATGCTACCTAGCCGTGGGGCCTGCATCCGTCCTCTGCCATCTTCTTTAGAACCCCTCCTTAGCATCCCAGGCTGGCGGGTCCTGTGATCAGCTAGCACCACATATTCCCTGTGACAATAAACATTTCGTAGCTGCCGGGACCCTCAGTGGTGCCTCAGCTTCAGTTCCAAAGATTGTTTTCATTCCTTGGTTGGCAAGGCAGTGAACAGATGTCAGTGGGGAAGAATGATCGTGGTGTGTGCACCAGGCAATTTACTTCCATTATTTTGAATCCTCACGACAACTCTCTGAACTGGGTAGCATTAACCTCCTTTTACAGACAAGGGAGTGTGGCTCAGAGACATCAGTCAGCTAGTAAGTGCTAGGCAAGTGGGACCTACACCCACAGCTGCTGCTTCCAAATCCCAAGATCCTCTTCCTTAACATGTCACTCATTGGGTTTTTTTTTCTTACTTATTAAAAGTAATACATGTTCATTTAGGAAATTTGGAAAAATGCAGAAAGGTATGAGAAAAAATAACACCCACTCCCATAATTTCATAAAGATAACCACTGTTACTCTTGCTATCATCGTTATCACCCAGAGATAAGCATTGTTTTTTTTTTTTAATTTTTTTTTATTTTTTATTTATTTATGATAGTCACAGAGAGAGAGAGAGAGGCAGAGACACAGGCGGAGGGAGAAGCAGGCTCCATGCGCCGGGAGCCTGATGTGGGATTCGATCCCGGGTCTCCAGGATCGCGCCCCGGGCCAAAGGCAGGCGCCAAACCGCTGCGCCACCCAGGGATCCCTTTTTAATTTTTTTTTTTTAATTTTTTAGAGATAAGCATTGTTAACATTAGGGCACATGCCCCTCCAGTGACTTTTCCATATATGTGTGCTTTATTTTGGATAATACTGGATATACGATTTTATACCCAGCCTTTCTTTCCACTTAGCATTATTTTTAAGATATTTAGTTATTTACTTATTTATTTATTTGAAAGAGAGAGAGCGAGAGAGAGAGTGAGCACGGTCAGGGAGGAGGAACAGAGGGAGAGGGAGAAACAGACTCCCCACTGAGCAGGGAGCCTGACTCCACTTAGCATTATTCTGTGCATTTCCATGTATCACTATACATTTGTTTTTGTTTTTTTAAGATTTATTTATTTGAGAGAGAGAGTGCGTGCGAGTGTGTGTGTGGGGGGGGGGGGGACAAAGGGGAGAGGGAGAGAAAAAAAATCATTAACAGATTCTCCACTGAGTGTGGAGCCTGACTCAAGGCTCCATCCCAGGACCACAAGATCACGACCCCAGCCAAAACCAAGAGTCCAACGCTTAAATGACTGCATCACCCAGCTGCCCCATCACTACACATTTGTTTTAAGCCTGATTTTTCTTAACTGTCAGACAGAACTGTCCAAATTTATTACTATGTCCCTATTGTTGAATGTTTACATTATTTTTTCCCCAAATAACCAACAGATGCAGTGAGCATCCTCAAACATTGTTCCCAGAATATCTGATAGGAGAAGGTCCCAGAAGTGGAATTACCGGATCAAAAGGGGTAAGAGTACATAATGCCAGTGAGGGAATTGCTGACAACTGTGATACATGGCCTCCTCTGAGAACAGAGAGAGTCCAAGCCAAGGCCTGTTGGTAAGAGAGATCTCACTACTCCCCTCGGGGCCTGCTAGTTGGGGAGGATTCATATGAGTTTGGCTATTTTGAAGATCCTTAGAATCTGACTATAAATGCCAGGCAGTTAATTACACTGTTCTTAGAAGCAAATTTCAGTCAAAATAAAACCAGCTGAATCATTTTTTCAGCTCATCTCCTCTTTAAGCCTATTTTCCAAAGAAAAAAGTATTCTGATTTTCCCCTAGATGAATCACAGGCGATTCTTAAGAATCTATGCTATTTGGAAAGAAAAAATAAAAGATACCGTCAAACCTCCAGGGTCCCCACCCACGAAAAAGAAGAGGCCAGGTAGACTCTGGCTTTCTCTCCCTCTTTTTTCCTCACTGTGGCTTGGAACCCCTCCTGACCTGACCTTCTTGAGGGGACCCAGGATCTGGCTCTGCGAAGCAGGTCTCATCTGCCCCAGGGACAGTGAGAACTTGAATGCAGATCAAGAAAATCTGCAGTTACAACTTCACTTTAACCTTCCCAAGACTCTCTAGTATCCGGCTCCTTGGCCAACACACAGGATGTGAGGGCTTCCCCCACCCCATCTCCCGCCTGGAGGCTCAGTCTGAGTCCCGAGGCTCCTTGCACACTATCCCCCTGAATCACTTGAGTTAGCTCCTCCCCCTCACTGGCCCTCTCACATACCCTGGGCCTTGCACTGGCTACTTCCTGTGTCAGGAATTCCCTCCTCCTTTTTCAACTGGCCGGCTCCAGATCACGCTTCCGAACTCAGACATCACATCCTCCTGGAGGCTTTTATAGGCTGAGCCAGGTGCACCTCCTCTTCATTCTCTAGACCTCCAGGCTTGCCTCCACAGCAGTTCCATGATTCGATGTTCTCCACGTCACGTCAGGCTCTAGGGCTGCATTCCAGTTAGGCTGTATGTCCTCAGAAACCAGCACGGGGGCCAGGCTCAGAATCAGGTGCTCAATAAATTATGTGATGGCTGTCTGCCTCGGGCTCAGATCATGATCCCGGGGTCCGAGATCCAGGCTCCCATGCTCAGCGGGGAGTCTGCTTCTGCCTCTCCCTCTGCCCCTCCTCTCTGCTCGTGTGCACTCTCTCTCTCTCTCTCAAAAATAAATAAAATCTTAAAACATAAATAAGTATGTGATGGCTAGAAAAAAATTGTGATGAATTGAACTGAATAGGCATTTATTAAATGCCTATTAGATGCCGAGTACTATTTTAGGGGCTGAAGAAACAGCAATAAGAACAGATGAAGATCTCGGAGCCCCAGGATGATGTAGTCGGTTGAGCACCTGACTCTTAGTTTCGATTCAGGTCCTGGTCTTTGGGTCTCAGGGCCTCAGGGTCGTGAGAGCGAACCCCACGTGTCGGGCTCTGAGCTCAGCAAGGAGCCTGCTAAAGTTCCTCTCACCCTCTCTCTCTGTCCCTCCCTGTGCTTGCTCTATCTAAAATAAATACATAAATCTTAAAAAAAAAAAAAAAGATGAAGCTGGGGCACCTGG